>NW_021239261.1:0-9957 GCF_002162155.2 Triticum dicoccoides | reverse complement strand
AGCTAAATGCCCTCCGTGTAGACCTGACGCGGTAGTTTTCCCCCGCCAGGTGCCGGCGGCGGCGCCGTCCGTGAGGGGGGCCACGCATCGGAGACGCATGGCGCCTCTTCGGACATGCCACAACACCACCCCGCATGTATGAGGGAGCGGTACGATGCTCCGGTGGCATTGCTACCCCCCAGGGCCCCCGTCCCGCCTAACCCTAGAGCGGTTGACCACAAGGTCTAGCCCTTTGACTTCCCACGGACGGGCTTTGACCAGTGGACCTCTCCATCCGGTTGTGTCAGGTAGGCCTAGAGGGACACCGGGGAGCAACATCCGGGCCAAACCTACAGCTAAATCCACTCCGTGTAGACCCAACGCTGCAGTTTCCCCCCTCCAGGTGCCGGCGGCGGCGCCGTCCATGAGGGGGGCCACGCACCGGACACGCGTGCCGCCTCTTCGGACATGCCATGTCAGGACCCCGACTCAATGCCACATCGATCTAGCATGTAACACCTCATATCACTTTGCGGCCTCACGCACGATATTCCCACGGGTGTCGCCTTACCTTAGCCCGGGACCGTTTGCGCCTTTTGGCACACGTATATGACAGTGTCGCTAGCATCCTTACGATAAGGAGCCCGGGCTGACATGGCTAGTCGTAAACCCAAAGTGGCACAGACTTACAGGGACAGGCATCCATGACCCAGCATCGAACGTGTCGGTCATCAGCGAGTGAATCCAGGTTGTAGCACTGGGCTAGCAGGACTCCGGTGAACCGGGCTGTAGCAGGATAACAGGACTCCGGTATTCATCGCGTGACATTTCCCCGAAGGGACAGACACAAGAACGAAGAAGGACACATGCCGGCCAGCCTAAGTGTTCCGGAGCAGTAGCAAGCTACCATGGCTCGGTGGAAACACTAGGAGACATTTCCCGGTAAGAGAGGCTACTAAAGATAAACAACTAGATAGTCAGATCCCACACATACCAAGCATAGCAATAACATACACACAATATGCTCGATATGTGCAAATACAACATGGCATCACAACATGACTCTACAACTCAAGTATTTATTCAATAGGCTCCGAGGAGCGAGATATTACAAACAGGGGTCTCACGACCCAACATTCAGAGCATACAAATCAAAGCACAAGCGGAAGCTATCATGTCTGAGTACAGACATCTATAAATGAAAAAGGCTGAGAAGCCTGACTATCTACCAGATCCTGCCGAGGGCACAAGATCGTAACTGAGGTAACAAGCTAAACGTCGAAGACCACGCGGAATTACTAGTGAGACTGAAGTCTCTCTGCAAAAACATAAAATAGGCAAACGTGAGTACAAATGTACCCAGCAAGACTTACATCAGAACTATCTACATATGCATCATTATCAACAAAGGGATGGTGGGGTTTAACTGCAGCAAGCCAGCTTTGACTCGGTGGCTAACCTGAACTACGACTGCAAGTAACTCTTTTGAGGTGGCGCACACGAGTCCACATATTCACCAACCAATACACCACTATGGAACCGCTCCCGTCTCCCTACGAGAACGCCATCCATAGCACTCACGCTTATCTTGCGTATTTTAGAGTATCCACTTTCACTTGTCTATGAACTGATATAAGCAACCCATAAGTCCTTTTCCGCGGACACGGCTATTCGAATAGATCATATTAACCCTGCAGGGGTGTACTTCTTCACACACGCTCTCACCACTTACCACCGTTTACACGACATGTACTCAGCAACCTTCAAGCGGAAGCCCAACGTGGGTGTCGGCCACGGCCTGCCTAAACACTTGAGTCTCTAGTCCAGGTTTATCGCCTATTCGGGTTCCATCCATGAGGAGATCCGGCCGGAGTTTCGCTCACAGCCCCAAACGATGTGAACAGGGTTCCCGAGACACCAAACAGGCGCCCGGTACACCGTGCCACGTGCCTACCGCATCACAGCCCACCCCTCCGGTCAGCGCTGCCCACGGCCTCCAGCATACTACAAACACCAGAAACTACTTGCAACTCCTGGACAGAGGACAAGGGTGATCAAGAAGCCGAGAGGGTCCATTGGTTTCGGGCCCAATGCGTGGTAGTAGCTGAATCATGGATCACAAACACATAACTCAGTTCCTGAGGACGGCTGCAATGAGACAACCCACCATGTACTCCTACATGGCCTCTCACCGCTACCTTTACCAAATCGTATTCACACACTTAGCTCACACACAGTAGGACAGGTTCACACGCCTCTGATTCATCCCCGATGAATCAGACCCGACTCAACTCTAAGCAGTAGCAGGCATGACAAACAAACATAAATGAGTAGGCACATCAGGGCTCAAACAACTCCTACTCATGCTAGTGGGTTTCATCTATTTACTGTGGAATGACAGGTCATGCAGAGGATAAAGGGGTTCAGCTACCGCAGCAAGTAACAGATGAATCGTTGTTGCCCTAATGCACTAAAAGAGAGTAGGAGCGAGAGAGTAGGATTGTATCAAAATGAACAAGGGGGTTTTGCTTGCCTGTCACTTCTGAAGATAATATAGTTCTTCATCGGTGTCATCGAATTCATCGTCGGTATGTCGTCTACTGAGAGGGAACAAACACCGGCAAACAAGGAAGAACACAATTAATGCAATGCACATTCACATGAATGACATGTCATGTTAAGGTACTGAATTCACCTAATGCAATATCTAGCCAAGTTAATTGAAGTGGAACTCGAACAAGAACAAATTCCAACTCCAAATGTTATTTCATAATTTGCCCTAATCATCATTTGTCATATTCAGTGAGGTTAACTTGTTCAAACATGCATGATCATGGCATAAACAGATTCTTCATATTTTTCTGATCATTTTTCGTATATAACTTATTTCCATTGGAGTTACGGTTGAATTTCTATGATTTATTGAAGTTTAGGGCATTTTCTGAATTTCTTGAATTAATTTAAATCCAGAAAACCTATTACTGCGTCAGCATGACTTCACGGTGACGTCAGCAAGTCAACGGGCGTTGTCCAGGTCAAATCTGACCTGTGGGACCCATATGTCAGTGTACTTAGTTTAACTAAATTTAATTAGTACTAATCCTAATTAACTAGCAGGGCTGGGCCCCACCTGTCATTGACCCAAGGGGTCAAACTGGGCCCACCCGTGGTCAACTGAGTCAGCGGGGTCAATGCCGCCGGCGACTCGACGCTGGCGAGGCCCGAGACGGTGGCGCGGCTCGGATTTGAGCTTCAGGCGGTGGTTTTGGACGCGGTTTGCGGCTACGGAAAGCTAGGAGTCTTGCGCATCCAACGGAGGCAACAACTCGCGACGGAGTGGTCTAAATCGACGACGGCGGCAGCTTTTGCGGCGGCCGGAGTTCGGCGGGGAGGGGAAAAGGGGCTACGGTGCACTAGAGGAGGAGCGGGTGGTGGCTACGAGCTCCTGGTGCTGCGCTGAGCACGACGGTGGGCTCGGGAGCGAGCTGCGGTGGCTGTGGCCACGGCCACGCCATGGCCGGCGGCGAGAAAATCTCGGCCGCGGTGGGAGATGGGGCTAGGGGGCGAGCACAGGAGAAGCAGCAGGGGCTCACAGCGGATCCATTTGAGGCGGAGACGAGGCCGGGGGAGCGTCGGAGGCAGCACAGGGTCGCCGGAGATCCGGGCGGCCGAAGGTAGAAGACGACGATGGCGGCGACGTTGTAGGGCTTCCGGAGGGCCGTGAATCGGTGGGGAGGAAGAGGGGGTCGAGGCGGAGCTTCTGAGCTCAGCGGAAGGGCGAGGGGTGGCCGGTGGCTATGGATGCGACGGCGGCAGCGGCTCTCGCTCATGGGGGGGAAGCAGAGGAGCGAGGGGGAGGGAGGTCCAGAGAGCGAGGGAGAAGTGAGAGGGGGTCGGGGAGGCGCGTGGCGTCACCGGGGCGTCGAGGAGGAGCCAGGCAGGCTGGGAGGGAGGAGGTGGCCGGGGCGCGTGGCCGCGCGCGCCACCGAGCAGCTTCGGGGCGAGGGGGAGGAAGACGACAGGGGGAGAAGCGGCGGTGGGCTGGGCCGCTGGAGGAGCTGGGCCAGGTGGGCTAAGAGGTGAGCGCCAGGTAAGTTTTCTCTCCTCTCTGCTTTTATTTCTATTTAATTCTGTTTTCTATTTAATTGCCACTGAATTCAAAGTCAAACAAATTTGAAAACAGTGCCAAAACTCCCCTGGATAATTTTATGTCACTTAAGGTCTACTCATAAACATAAAATATCTCAGGGCATTTGAAAATATATTCATTATATATTATGAATATAACTCCAAATTCAAATAAAATATTGATTTAAAATCAGAACCCAAATAATTCCTTAGAAATGTCCCAAAATTTTGGTTTGATTTATAACTCTTGCCAAAATTGTCAGAGCTATTTCTAGGGCATTTTGGATTTACTGATTGCAATTTTAGGGTTTCTTGCCCCTTTATTAAAATGATTTCCGAGGCTTTCAATTTCCTCATTTCAACTTTCGGAATATAGACATGATGCACACATGAAGCTAGCCTAGAGCATTACCAGAAGCTAGGGATGTGACAACTCACCCCCACTAAACAAGAATCTCGACCCGAGATTCAAGCGTAGGGTAAGACGAAAGGAAAACGCCAACTAACATAATATTCACGATCCAGGTTGCACTTCAAATGAACGTTGATTCAATCACCATTATTGTCTTGAAGTCTTGCTCTGAGAAATCCTGCCAACATGACCTGGAGAGAAGGAGACTCTAGAAGGGTCGATCTCCTCGAAGATCGAACAACTCAGGATTAACTCACGGAATGAGACATAGAACCATCTCTCAGGTTGAGACACGAGATACACATCAAGAGGGGTGGAAAGAAACGGATGACGAAGGTTCACTAGGTAGACAACAATTCCACACCTAAGAAGGTGGTAAACGATTGTCAACGTAGCGAGGAGTTGAGTTGCCATGATACCACGACGAAACATCCTGGAGGAGGGTGATTCGTAGACTATTACAAGTGGCAAAAAGAATTACTTTTGATTCAGAGATCATTGAAACTCTTCATACCAGCCTAAGGCAATTCACAACGATCGTTTGGAGGGGGTCGGTAGAATGGCATACTCGGACTTGGATGATGTGTATTACCTTGTTGAAGACAACGCAATGGATGATTTTTTCTTATCACCGGAAATGGAAGGGACCCATGGTAGAATGGCACATTGGCGGTGCAAGCTGGGAACAAAATGCAAATGCTGGGAATGATTCTAGTAACTGGGGAGAGGCTCAACAATATAGAGTTATTCCACTATTGGGATGGTTATAGCATTGCCGAGGAAACTGAGAGCACTCCAGTTAGTATCGATGATAACACCTAGCGCTTGTGAGTGCTCTCAAGAACTTGAGCATTTCCATATTCATCAGGATTTTACCAATATCCGCGTCAAGGATCCTAGCAACACAACATACTACCATGATGGCTAATGATGGATGATGCAGACGCAAAGGAAGATAACACCTTCTCAGATTACACCTTAGCGAAGCCAAGGAACAAAATCTAGATGATCGACCGAGAGACATTTAGCACTCCGCTTCTAATGTTCTCCTTGATGTGCTAGTGTAACCCATTCATAGAAATGGTCTGGTATCTAGAACATCAAGTAAAGGTCGGACTTCGGAAAGACAAAAAATCATAAGGCACAACTAGGGAGTAAATCCTACGAAGTCCTTATGGGAAGGTGGCCAACTTCCTCAAATAAGATACTATAATAATAGGTCTACCGGATGGGTGTGTTGGCCACGACATCCACCTTACCGGTTATCGAGAGACCAATATATAGTTCTTGGGAAATGTTCCAACCATCACATCTGCTTGAGATTCAGATCTGGTTGGTGTCAGGATATTCCAGACTCATCGAGTCTAGGAAGAAAAACGAAATTTTGCAACACAAATCGACGAGATGACGTTGCGAGATTCTCGGGAAATGAACTACGATAGTAAGCTCCAAAACATGAGCTGGTTCTGCTACAAACATGTGAACACGTTGTTCCAGACAAGCATGACCACAAAGTAGTCTTATAATAAAACACTGCCGAGTTCAGGAGGGGGAACCATCAACGAGGGTATCGAAATCCCTACATAAGTCCGGATTAGCTCTTATGAAGGAACTCCTTCTCCTTGAACAAATCAATCAGTGGCTTGGTGTGCTCGGGACACCTATGGAATGGAGGTTGCAAGTCTCCGAACCACAGAATACTTCGCACGTATGCATGACTGATTTGGGATGATTCCAGAGGAAGCAAAACTAACTTTCTCAAATTCACGGCGGCAACTTTCACCAAATGCACGTGTATAAGAGGAAGTCACTCCTTACAACCGACATGCTTCATGAGCTAGCATGAAGAAATGCTTTCAAAAGTTTCCAACACTAGCTTAATGTTCAACAAAATCATGGAGGAGACAATGATGTTGTCGATGGGCTCAACAGCAATTCATCTGGGTTTCCTTATCACTGGACTTCCACCATCATGCGAACACGGTGATAGCATTGGTCAGACCCAAAAGATATAATGGTGTATGCTCGAGGGATCAACCACGAGTAAGACAACATTACGAGCATCGTTGGTACTGATTTGACTTGACAATGGCCCACACTCAAATCAAAGGATTGATAAGACAATAGGTCCAACAACTGATCACAGGGACCAATCGATGAAGATATCATCTTTCTTCAACACACACTACACAAGAATATCCCTTTGGAACGAACTAAGTCAGACAAGCTTTTATCTTCCAACTCTCCAAGTTGTTGTCTAGCTTAACCAACTAGCTCAGGGATATCTAACACCGATTCTTGGAGAGAAGGTGGTTCATAAGAAACCAACTTGATCACGAGCTCAACATAACGGCCAGGTGATGACCTGGTGATACTTCCGAGAAGACATTCAGAAAATCACGAACCACCAGTATGTTACTAAGCTCGAGAACAATCTCGCTTTTGAGGGCAAGACGATATGATCAAATGAGTGAGGACTTGACAAGATCCTAACTCATCAATCGAAGGGTGCACCGAAATAAGGACTAGGTAGCACGATCAGTCTTAGAAGGATGATTCAAAAACCAACATGCTAAGAATGAAATTATTATCCTTTAACTACCAAGCAACGAGGTTGCTGGGAGTATTGATTTCACACATCACAATTCATTTGTCGGTATTCCGGTTGCATCAACACGAGGGCCGAGGAATGACTAATGATGGTGAGAAGTATCACTACGTCAAAATTCATGAGAGTTGGTGCAGTTCTCATGACAATTCTGACATAAAGGGGGTAATACTCCAAGGTAGAACAGAACCAAAAGCTGGATTGGCATTTGATCTGCGGAATACAACTACTTTGACGCAATCCTAGATATGGATGAGGTACTGGAGTTTGTTTCTCCAAGTCATTCAGGACAGAATGGCTTGACGGACCACAAGGGTAATAGGCATCGATAAACGAATGCATGCATACCCTTGATATCAATTGATAGACGAAGGTCAGTAGACAACTAAAGAGGGACAACTCAAAGGAACTTATAATTTTCTGAGTTGTGGATGCATAGATTAGTATGTCGAGCGAGATCAACATTTCTTCTAGATAACCCATGCAGAGAGGTAGGACTGGCAGAGTCACGATTTATGAATGGAGATCTCCTCAAGAGTACTCTAATTGTGATCTTTTGATCCAATAAACATCTGCCATAAGCGGTTCATAGTATTTGGAAGAAGGAAATACCACGGACCTCGAGGACTATCGCAAAGTTACTAATATCCTGAAGGAACTAGCAAACACTATCAACATGAAGTAAGTAGAGTGAATCTCGGGTTCAAAACCCAGAAATAGCATGCCTACTAACTAATAACATCACGGGATGCTTTCAAAAATAACGGCCAGAATCATCACACTGGGGATACAAAAGCATTGCTAAATTGCTAGGTGACTTCCTAAACACCTAAGGTCATAATAATAGCTCCAACATCTACGCCGAGGTAACAAAGTACCTCAACCTACCGATTAGTGTGCTTATTCCGACCAAGAGGGACATCGGAGACGGAAGGAAAGGATTTGCAAATGCATCAGACTGTATAGAGACCTGGGATGACTCGGACAGCATAACGGCTGTAAATGCTCAAAAAGATTTGAGACAATCACAAAATGGTGGCATAACCACTCAACATCACAGTATCAAGGTTCCGAGATCAACAGTAATCATACAGAAGTAGTAGGAACTGAAACGAGGCTTAAGTCCAACAATCTTATAAGTCTACAGATTAGCAACACGTGATCCTAATAGAAAGAAGAGATAGCCTAGTTCTTAATCCCCGTAGAAGAGAAGATGATGACTCAGATCAGAAGGCCATGAGGTATAAGGAGTAAAAAGAGCCTTACGTTCCATCCCACAATCAATTCCCTTATATAACTAAGAATTTCTAGACTCAACTTCGACCAGTTTGGCTTGGTAATCCTACAGGCAGTCAAGCTCTGATACCAACACTGTCAGGACCCTGACTCAATGCCACATTGATCTAGCATGTAACACCTCATATCACTTTGCGGCCTCACGCACGGTATTCCCACGGGTGTCGCCTTACCTTAGCCCGGGACCGTTTGCGCCTTTTGGCACACGTATATGACAGTGTCGCTAGCATCCATATGATAAGGAGCCCGGGCTGACATGGCTAGTCGTAAACCCAAAGTGGCACAGACTTACAGGGACAGGCATCCATGACCCAGCATCGAACGTGTCGGTCATCAGCGAGTGAATCCAGGCTGTAGCACTGGGCTAGCAGGACTCCGGTGAACCGGGCTGTAGCAGGCTAACAGGACTCCGGTATTCATCGCGTGACATTTCCTCGAAGGGACAGACACAGGAACGAAGAAGGACACATGCCGGCCAGCCTAAGTGTTCCGGAGCAGTAGCAAGCTACCATGGCTCGGTGGAAACACTAGGAGACATTTCCCGGTAAGAGAGGCTACTAAAGATAAACAACTAGATAGTCAGATCCCACACATACCAAGCATAGCAATAACATACACACAATATGCTCGATATGTGCAAATACAACATGGCATCACAACATGACTCTACAACTCAAGTATTTATTCAATAGGCTCCGAGGAGCGAGATATTACAAACAGGGGTCTCACGACCCAACATTCAGAGCATACAAATCAAAGCACAAGCGGAAGCTATCATGTCTGAGTACAGACATCTATAAATGAAAAACGCTGAGAAGCCTGACTATCTACCAGATCCTGCCGAGGGCACAAGATCGTAGCTGAGGTAACAAGCTAAACGTCGAAGACCACGCGGAATTACTAGTGAGACTGAAGTCTCTCTGCAAAAACATAAAATAGGCAAACGTGAGTACAAATGTACCCAGCAAGACTTACATCAGAACTATCTACATATGCATCATTATCAACAAAGGGATGGTGGGGTTTAACTGCAGCAAGCCAGCTTTGACTCGGTGGCTAACATGAACTACGACTGCAAGTAACTCTTTTGAGGTGGCGCACACGAGTCCACATATTCACCAACCAATACACCACTATGGAACCGCTCCCGTCTCCCTACGAGAACGCCATCCATAGCACTCACGCTTATCTTGCATATTTTAGAGTATCCACTTTCACTTGTCTATGAACTGATATAAGCAACCCAGAAGTCCTTTTCCGCGGACACGGCTATTCGAATAGATCATATTAACCCTGCAGGGGTGTACTTCTTCACACACGCTCTCACCACTTACCGCCGTTTACACGACATGTACTCGGCAACCTTCAAGCGGAAGCCCAACGTGGGTGTCGGCCACGGCCTGCCTAAACACTTGAGTCTCTAGTCCAGGTTTATCGCCTATTCGGGTTCCATCCATGAGGAGATCCGGCCGGAGTTTCGCTCACAGCCCCAAACGATGTGAACAGGGTTCCCGAGACACCAAACGGGCGCCCG
>NW_021239260.1:0-1552 GCF_002162155.2 Triticum dicoccoides | reverse complement strand
GACTATTTCAGTTTTCGGCATTGTCCGTTGGCATGCGTTTACAGGAGCAGGAGATTCTTCCTGAATCAGATTGCATTGGGTTTCGACAGTAGCTATTGGACTCTTGTAGGGTGATGGAGGAATCTTCAGTACGAGCCACTAGGGAAAATTGTGGCAGAGCAAGCAGTTTCAGCACTCTATCGGTCCAACATTGGATGCAGGGCAACAAGGAAAACTCTTACGAGATCAACAACAGCACCGCTCATAATGTTTCTCGAGGGTCACCAGTTTTTCCCCTTCAGGAACATTGTGGAGCAACACTGGAATTAAAACAATTCAGTATTCCTTCGCACCAGGTAACATTGTAGGGATTCTAGATGTGCTTGGGTAGGCAGTTAGGCACAAATAAGTGAACTATACTGAGGACCGGCTACTGAGCCATAATGCTACCCCTTTCCCTATGTTCTCTACTATCTAAAAAATAAGTAAGGTTACCTAGTGCGAGTTCCTCCTTGAGGGTTTTGACGTGGATCTTGCTGATATTTGTCCCTGTCTAATATCCTGGTATGCGCCCCTGTCCTCCTCTCCAGCCGTGCTCGAGCCTCTCCCACTTGCTGATTTGACAAAAACTTGAAGCTGGACATGCCCTGAAGTTCTGGGTCACACCATCGCTAGAACCACGGAAAGGTTGCACTCGACAACAGTATGATAGGAAATGAAGAGAGAAAACCAACGGGAAACTCGTAAAAGAAAAAAGAAGTCAAACTTGTAGACTTCTCCACAAAACAGATTATATATGAAATTTCAAGGACTTCACTAGGGAGGCTCGGTCTGTCACGCGACATGCATTGGCATTTCATATCAACATTACAACGAATTGATTCGCCCTTGTCCACGACCAACATCAATGCAATTGATAATGTGTTTTAATTAAATCAATTTTGTATACTACAGAGAATTAACCATATGATTGGTTTCGTTGCATATATTGTTCTCTACTTCCCTCCTCTATCGAAGCTCAACATGAGTTTCATTGTGAGACATGTGTCTGACGTCTGAATCATGCAATCTCTTCATGGACTGAGAGAATATAAGGCATCATGTTGAATTAGAGGACACGTATAATTTTTTTCTTTAGTTGCAACACACTGGCACGCTTATCAGTTCTAAGATAGAGAAAATCATACTCTCCTTCTTGCACGACCAAACTGTTAGAGTATACACGCATATATCTATATTTTGGGAGAATATGATTTGCAATCATCTTGTATCTTTTCTCTGCAATCATCTCGTATCCTTTCTCTAGGAGAAGCTTCTTGGCATCCAAATAGTGTACCTATCACTACTGGAATCTGGGATTTCACCCAGTTTTAAGTGTTTGTCGAGATCTTTGTATCGGGGACCTAGCCAAACACCACCTTTGCCGAGTTTAATTCAATTTTGCATTGGGCTAAGAAGTCTTTGCCGAGTTTCTCGTCTTTTTGCACCGGACAAAAAATCTTTGTTGATTTACTTTTTGCACTCAGCTAATATTCATATTATTTTTTCAAATTTTCTTGTCCCTTTACTTTGC
>NW_021239259.1:0-1246 GCF_002162155.2 Triticum dicoccoides | reverse complement strand
AGAGAGTTATTAATTAGTTACTTGATATTAGGAAATGAACGAAATAGGCCGATCGATATAGAGCGCAAATGAATGAAAATAATTACTTCTGCAGCATTCTTCTCATGCCGCCCCAAAGCTTTGGATCCATATTCACAGAGTCGTGGACGAGACATTCTGAGGTGTTAACTTTAATTACTAGCAGAATCCAGTGGAACCTGCGGACACGATACATGCACAGTACGTCATGCATAACTCATCGATTAGCCGGCCACATACCATGCATGGAGTAAACAAAAGAGAATGTGCTCAAGACAGAAACACTCACTCAAAATGGTAAGGAAATAGAATATCACTTTTGAGTTCCTGCTTTGTAAGAAAGTGCCACAGGTCTGCCTCCACGTCGGCGGGGTGACGCTCCAACACATGTCCATTAACGATGTGTGGGTCAATGAACCCAACATCATGGATGTTCCTTACTCTGTATTCCTTAATCTTCATTCTGCATGTATAATAGCGGACACAACAATATAGTTAGGACATATATATAGTGCAGGCAATATGAACGAGATGGGGTAGAAATTAATAAATCACTTACAGAACGTAGCAACTGATGATAGATTTATGATGCCGAACATATGTGCTTCACCGTCCGGATCATAGTTGTCCATAATCGGGTCAGCTCTATCGTCCGCCATTATATCAGTCCTGAAAACATGTAGTAAAAACAAATTAATTAAGTGAAGAAGGGGGGCGGTGGCGGTGGCGGTGGCGAAAGGGCGGTGGCAAAAGGAGGGGGCGAGGAAGGGGTGGGAGAGGGTGTCACGGTAGAGCGCGAGACGGGGCGGCAGACGACGGCGTCACGGAGAGGGGAGGCGAGGACAACACATTTATAACCCTCGCCGTCCCCTCTCGATCCCTAAAAAAACACCGCGCGCATCGCCGCCCCCCTCGCCGCCCCTCTCCGTATAAACAAATTGTCCGAACAGAGCTTGGAGTAGAGTGGCTAGGGTTTGGCCAGGGATGCGGATGGAGACGAATATATGTGGGGTCGGGATGGCCCATGTGCAGGGCGGGGGGTGCTGGCCACACTCTTTTTTCTTTTCTTTTTCATTTCATTTCATTTTTTCTTTTCCTGTTTTTATCCTTTTCATCTTTAAAACAATTCAGTATATCAAAATATAGCAATGAAAAAAGATATTTGAGAAATCATAAAATGTATGTGAATTCAAAAAAATGAATCATAAAATGTTCATGGATACAAAAA
>NW_021239258.1:0-884 GCF_002162155.2 Triticum dicoccoides | reverse complement strand
GCTGGGCCGTGAGGGGACTTGCAAATTGTTTGGGAAATGAGGCCCACAAGAAAGTGCAGTTTGAACGCCCCAAAGTACATGTTCCGGGATAGGGCAATTAGAACCCGCATCTTAGCTGCACCCACCGATGAATAGTAGATTTAAAATAATAATAAATAATTCTTATTTTTAAAATTTATTTCTGTTTTGAACTTATCTGTTCATCGGGTGCAACTGAGCCTGGGCAGATGTGAATTTCTGCGCAATGCTACACCTACGAAAAACATGCTACGGGATTTACATAAAGGCTTAATTGGAAGGTTTTGGTTGGATAAAATCAAGGAAAAGGGGCCCACCCCGTTGAATTCAGGGGAGCGGTGGAGTTTTCGTTCTTCTCTTGGGAGTTGGGAGTACGTACGTGAGTATTAGTAGCAGCGCTGCTCGTTTCGGAATAAGGACAGCAACCAATGGCCGACACTGTATATGTACCTGATATTTTTGGGTTCGAAAGAACGAAAAGCAAAAGCTATAGCTTGGCGTTGAGCCCTACGTGCGTAGTACGGTAGTAGCTATGATCACGATGACCCCATTTTGTCGAACCGTTTTACATGTTCCTTGGCACTGCTGTCGGTGCATGCAATCACCCTAGAAAAGACTCGATTGTTTCTTTGGTATACCTTTAAGTTCTGAGTTAACCTTTCTGTCTAGCACACACATAGAGAAAGATGTGAAGTTGTAGTACTCCCTCCGGTCCTTTTTAGTTTGCATATAAGATTTGACTGAAGTCAATCCTCATAAAGTTTGACCAACTTTGTAGAAAAAAGTACCAACATTCACGATCTGAAATCAATACCACTGTCATGACTTAAAGTTTAATATTATATAACTTTAGCATGGTAGATGTT
>NW_021239257.1:0-2686 GCF_002162155.2 Triticum dicoccoides | reverse complement strand
ACATGGACGACATCATCGCGACAGGATCGACCGCGGCCGCCGCATCTCCCGGATTCGCCATCCAGGACGAGGTAGTGGATCTCAGCGGCGACATGGAGGCCGAGCTCGGCTACGTCTATGGCGAGGACGCGCACGAAGCGCAGGAACCCGAGGAGGAGGAGGAGGAGCCGGCTCCTGTTCCGACGAAGGGGCGCCAGAAGAAGAAGAAGCGGGCGGCTAGGTCAGGCGAACCGCGCATCAAGTGGACGTCCAAGGAGGAGGAATGCCTCGCCGAAGCATGGAAAGTCGTCTGCCTCGACCCGACCACCGACGCGAACCAGAGCTTGAAGACGTACTGGGACCGCATCAAGGCCGAGTTCGACGAGCGGAAGCTCGTCGACCCGTACTTCAAAGGCGTCTACATGCAGCGCGGCTCCAAGGCGATGGTGAACCATTGGGGGCGTATCCAGTTGACGTACAACAAATGGCATGGAATCGTCGAGGAGGTCGCGGCTCGCCCGGAGGGCGGCACCAGCGTTGAGGATCAGGTACGCACGCCGTTCGCCCGCATCTCTTTGTCGTCTACGCCTGCCGCCCGCCAACTGTTTGTTCCTCCGTGCAGCTGCTGCGTATGTTCACCATGTATCGGCGCGACAACCAAGATGCCGACTTCAAGCACCTTCACGTCTACAAGCGCATTGACAAGTGCGAGAAGTGGGCGGAAGTCTTACGTGCCCTCGACAAGGCCAAGGAGACATACAAGTCGGACGCGACGACTCCGGGCACGTCAGAGGGGCGGCCGGACGGCCACAAATTGGTAAAGAAGGGGAAAAACGCCGACGCGGCAACCGCGCGAGTGCAGGAGTCCATCGAGCATTGCCTCGCCGACGCCCAGGCCCGGGCCGTCCTACGTGAAGAGAAGACCGAGGCGCGGTGGTCGTCGCTGATGAAGAACAGCGCCATCAAGCTCGACCTGCTCCGGACGAACGTCGCCGCGAAGAAGAGGAACACCGACATGGCTTTTCTGATGGGCGGGGCGGACATGCTCCAGAGCAACGACGAGCAGCTCAGGGTGTGGTACATGGCGGAGCGCGGCCTCATCCTGAACCAGATGCAGACGGCAACGCCGACGACGCCGACGACGCAAGCTCCCGCGCCCACGACCACACGGACGCCAAGCCCGAACGACGCCTCTACATCACCGCCCAGCAGCGCCGAAGCCGCGCCGACACAGCCCAGCACCGAAGCAGCTCCGACACCGCCGAGCCCGCGCACGCCGACTCCGCCAACGCCTGGAGCCGACCCCGCCGAGTGAATCATTGTGCACGCGAACTTGCGGCGTGCGGCGCTCTGTTTTTTGTAACGCCAGACTACGTCTGATTGCCGGATTTGTGGCGTCTTTTGAGAGCGGGAACGACCAAGTTTAAATTTCCCGCATCCTGGGGCCGGCGCTTGGGGGCGTGACTGGGAGCTAGGTCGCCCCCAGGGGCCGAACTAGCGCCGGCACGCCCCTCGACTGAAGGAAATATGCCCTAGAGGCAATAATAAAGTTATTATTTATTTCCTTATTTCATGATAAATGTTTATTATTCATGCTAGAATTGTATTAACCGGAAACATAATACATGTGTGAATACATAGACAAACAGAGTGTCACTAGTATGCCTCTACTTGACTAGCTCGTTAATCAAAGATGGTTATGTTTCCTAACCATAGACAAAGAGTTGTTATTTGATTAACGGGATCACATCATTAGGATAATGATGTGATTGACTTGACCCATTTCGTTAGCTTAGCACTCGATCGTTTAGTATGTTGCTATTGCTTTCTTCATGACTTATACATGTTCCTATGACTATGAGATTATGCAACTCCCGTTTACCGGAGGAACACTTTGTGTGCTACCAAACGTCACAACGTAACTGGGTGATTATAAAGGAGCTCTACAGGTGTCTCCAAAGGTACATGTTGGGTTGGCGTATTTCGAGATTAGGATTTGTCACTCCGATTGTCGGAGAGGTATCTCTGGGCCCTCTCGGTAATGCACATCACATAAGCCTTGCAAGCATTGCAACTAATGAGTTAGTTGCAAGATGATGTATTACGAAACGAGTAAAGAGACTTGCCGGTAATGAGATTGAACTAGGTATTGAGATACCGACGATCGAATATCGGGCAAGTAACATACCGATGACAAAGGGAACAACGTATGTTGTTATGCGGTCTGACCGATAAAGATCTTCGTAGAATATGTAGGATCCAATATGGGCATCCAGGTCCCACTATTGGTTATTGACCAGAGAGGTGTCTCGGTCATGTCTACATAGTTCTCGAACCCGTAGGGTCCGCACGCTTAACATTCGTTGACGATATAGTACTATGTGAGTTATGTATGTTGGTGATCGAATGTTGTTCGGAGTCCGGGATGAGATCACGGACATGACGAGGAACTCCGAAATGGTCCGGAGACAAAGTTTGATATATGGGATAATAGTGCTTGGTCACCGGAAGGGTTCCGGAAATCACCGGAAGGGGTTCCGGATGTTTCCCGAAATGTTTGGGTACGAGAACACTTTATTTGGGCCAAAGGGGAAAGCCCACAAGGTTTTTGGAAAGCGCAAAAGGAAGTTTTGCGGAGTCCAGGGGCAAGACGCCAGGGTCCCTGGCGTCTGGGTCCAGACGCCGGGATCCCTGGCGTCTGGCCCTG
>NW_021239256.1:0-1476 GCF_002162155.2 Triticum dicoccoides | reverse complement strand
TCAAAGATCGGTGCAAGCACAACCAAAGAAAACAAAGGCCGATGTAAGAACAAAGGTAAAAAGCCGAAAGTCACTTTCGCGCAACTATTGGAAAAATATCAAAAGATAAGTGAGGAGAACAGTGCTTATCGACCAACTAATGCAAAAGCATCAAGATCACCCCCTAGGCGCAAATCCAAGGTTTGATATTGGCAAGAACAGAATTTGAATGCAACTTTTCATATCCTTATTTTGGGCCGCCAATGCCAATGTCGTGGATGCCTCCCTATGCTCACGTAAATCCATATCCCTCATGGGACAAGTATGATACAAGGACACAGTCTCCATATTATTATAAACCATCTCGCCAATATTATGCAGGTCCAAAGAGACCAACGTTCAATGAACAGTCATATGTTCAAGACCGTTTCAATAAAAAAGAATCAGTCCGGAGCACAAGGAAGAATAAGGAGGCGGTTGGGCAAGTCTACCACGTCAAAAGAGATGGTCGTAAGGGTGTCACTTCAAATATGATCTCCCATGAAAAAGAGCCAATTAAAGTGTTGACATTGGCTACAAAAGGCAATGAGCCAAGTCAATCAAGTGCCAAATCTGAAGGGAAGAAGTTGAGAGTGCACAAGGTAAAATAAGAATTGCCATTACTTCAAAGAAAATCGCAACTGGGGTGCCCACTCGGCTTATCGTATTGGCAAAAGAAGAAGTTGCAAAAGCTTAGTGCACAAGAACTTGAAAAGAGAATCATGGCATGGGTTCCCAAAGGAAGTATTCAAAATCAGAATTATGTTTGAGCTTCCTTTACAAGAAGTGCGGCAAAGGTGAAGAAGGAAAATAGTGAAAACTATGAAGGACCAAGCCGAAGGTTTCAACATCTTCGGTCCACACATTATCCAGTTTGTTCAACAATGTCGTTGATGCCTATGTCTTGGAATTTGTCACCAGGTATGATTGGTTACCCTCAATGGGCTTATTTTAATCCATGGATGCAATATAATTTCTTACATCATGAAAGGGGTATTACCAAATCATCATGTGTTTGATTTGCTTCACTTTTGTTGCTAATCTAAATGGCCGATATATACGTATCGTCCTAAGCATGTAAAAAATGGCCGATGAACTGTTGACATCATCCTTAGAACAAGCCATGTGCAAGTTATTTTTCGGCACACAATATTTGCCGAGGAATAGGGGGGCATGTATTGACACCAAATTTTAGCATGGTCAAAAACACAATTAAGATGGCATCAAATGAAGAAGTGCTCAAAGCGAGAAAGTTCCGTATCGTCAAAAGGAGAAACTTTGATATTTGGGCCATAGCCATCCGATCTCATTTCTAAGACCGAAATTGTGTTTGAAGTACTGAGATTTTGTATTCAGACTACTATTCGGCTGATTACACCCTCAAGAAGGCCTTGTATGGAAAAATGATCTACACGAATTGTCTTCGTCTCGTCGAAACGATCGATTTTGATATAAAAA
>NW_021239255.1:0-865 GCF_002162155.2 Triticum dicoccoides | reverse complement strand
GGTGGCATTGCTACCCCCCAGGGCCCCCGTCCCGGCTAACCCTGTAGCGTTTGACCACGGGATCTAGCCCTTTGACTTTGCACGGACGGGCTTTGACCAGTGGACCTCTCCACCCGGTTGTGTTAGGTCGGCCCAGAGGAACACTTTGGAGCAACATCCGGGCCAAACCCACAGCTACATCCACTCCGTGTAGACCCGACGCGTCCGTTTCCCCCCTCCAGGTGCCGGCGGCGGCGGCGTCCGTGAGGGGGGGGGCACACCCCGGAGACGCGTGCTGGGCGTTTGCAACCGCCTCAACACTTCCAAATTTGTGAGAGGCCGCCTACGCAAGATTTGACGGTATGCTAGCCCCCGGAGGCCGCCGGCCACAGTCGTAGACGTGCGAAGAGCAATCCGCGTAGAGGGAAGTGTTCAGATACTTCTCCATCACAAAAAATTATAAAAAAATTACCATCAGTCCTATAGCACATGTGCCCACGTTGTGTAAAAAACTCATGATTTTATCGCGCTCCAAGTATTTAATAATATTCACGCTGCATCGTTACCGCAGAACGTCTACTACCGTTTCATTGCCGTCCGTGAGGGGGGCCACAACCCGGAGACGCGTGCCGCCTCTTCGGACATGCCACAACACCACCCCGCATGTATGAGGGCCCGGTACGACGCTCCGGTGGCATTGCTACCCCCAGGGCCCCCGTCCCGGCTAACCCTGTAGCGTTTGACCACGGGATCTAGCCCTTTGACTTTGCACGGACGGGCTTTGACCAGTGGACCTCTCCACCCGGTTGTGTTAGGTCGGCCCAGAGGAACACTTTGGAGCAACATCCGGGCCAAACCCACAGCTACATCCACTCCGTGTAGACCC
>NW_021239254.1:0-465 GCF_002162155.2 Triticum dicoccoides | reverse complement strand
TTACTGGGCCAGATTCCTCCTGGTTATGGACAGGATAAAAGACTGCCGAGAGGAAAACGCAATCTCATTTTCTGCAACAATTGCACGGACGAGGGAATCCTAAACGCCGTCAGCCGTCGTGAAATCACACGCTTCGCCGACCTGGCATCCATAGTACAGAAGTACTGTGCGATAGAGAGTTTCTGGAAAACCAAAAATAGGTTTTGGGACAATCCGGCCCCGGATACATACCCAGTCCGCAATAAAAGGGCGCATCACATTCAGGCGCCAGGTGCAAGAACCAAAAAACAGAAACCCCTTAAAGGGAACAGAACCGTACTGGAGGGATGGCTCAGCAGACCCTGTACAATTCATAGTGCAGGGGGCGCCATCCCAACACATAGCCTTCGAGCATGTTGGATACTACGGCAGGTGGCCAAAAGTGGCGAGGAGCTTATAGCCCCGGGAAACCACACCAACAATACC
>NW_021239253.1:0-883 GCF_002162155.2 Triticum dicoccoides | reverse complement strand
GGGTGCATTTATGTGTTGGTCATCAACACGCGGTTTTTGTCGTTTATGACCCGTTTCGTGGACTATTAGTCACCGTTCTGGGGTCCAAAAGCGATTTCTATGGTTGCCGAACCCCAAGGCGTGCTTATGTGTTGGTCGTCAACTCGCAATTTGGGCCGATTCTGGCCCGTTTATTGGACTATTACTCAGTTTTGGGGCCCCGAAGTGATTTGGACGACTGACGAACCCTGGGGTGCGTTTACCTATCGTCATAAGCACTCACAATTGTGGCCAATTCTGGTCCGTTTTGTCGACTATTACTCACCGTTTTGGTGTCCCAGAGCAATTTCCATGATTGACGATCCCGGAGGTGCGTTTATGTGTCCGCCGTCAACACTCACAATATTGGCCTATTCTGACCCGTTGAGTGGACTATTACTCACTGATTTGGGGTCCCAAAACTATTTGCATAGTTTTTGAACCCCAAGGTGTGCTTATGTGTCGGTCATCAACACTCACAGTTTTGGCTGATGCTGGCCCGTTTTGTGGACAATCACTCACTGCTTTGGGGTCCCAGACTGATTTCCACGATTGACAAACCCTGAGGTGCATTTACGTGTCGGTCATCAACACTTGCGGTTTTTTGTCGATTCTGACCTGTTTCATGGACTATTACTCACCGTTTTGGCGTCCCAAAGCGATTTCCATGGTTGTCGAACCCCAAGGTGTGCTTACGTGTTTGTCGTCAAGAATCGCTGTTTCGGCCGATTCTCGCCCGTTTCTTGGACTACTACTCGGTTTTGGGGTCCCGAAGTAATTTCCACGATTGACGAACGCCGGGGTGCCTTTACGTGTCGGCCATCAACACTCACAAAATTTGGCCAATTCTGGTCCGTTTTATGGA
>NW_021239252.1:0-830 GCF_002162155.2 Triticum dicoccoides | reverse complement strand
TTTTTTTGGCTTTACCCCAGGCACCATTACTGTCACATGGTAGTAAAAAGCTAATATAGATTTCTATGAGATCCCGTACAAGCCAAATTTATTTCAAGAAAAATATAGTAACCAATATTATTGAAGTTTTACAACTTGAATCATGTGTAATGAACTAAGAACACGGCTAGGAAACCTTCTTCGGGACTAAAACCCAACCACACCCTACTCTATCGCTTTATGGCCAAGTGAACACTCCACACTGCTGGACTAACTTCTTGCATCTTCGTCGTCTTCAACCGCAGCTGCATCCGATAGCCTAGCATGGTACTGCTTGAACCTATTCCTGTATTTCATTTTGTTTTAGGGTGAATCGACAAGCACAACAGGTAGCTCTTTTCTGAATTTCTCGATATCCGCCTGCATGCAAGGATATGTTAGTATCATTCCTTTACCTTCAGAAAATGACATAATTTTAGGTGTTACTCTACGTACTTCGTCATATTGCTTACTCAGTTTTAGTCAAATAAATAATTCGATGTTCTTCAGCATGTATAGTGCACAACATGAACTGCAACATTTTATGTTCTTAGATCAGCATTTCAGATATTAACAATCTAAAACAAAAACAAAAGCTAATATTTTTGACTGACATTTCATCGGATTTTGGCAAATTAATGTTCCGTACTGGCCATTGCGTCACGTTAATGTCTTCCCATGCATTGCTTTCTATCCCATTGACTCGCCTCACTGCTCTCAGATGTGCTTCCATCCCACGTACCTACAAGCCCAATGGGATGAGAAGTTGCCTACGACTAATACTTACATATGATGTCAAATCCTTTGTTATA
>NW_021239251.1:0-581 GCF_002162155.2 Triticum dicoccoides | reverse complement strand
GTCGGTGCGCCAGGTCGGGTCCGTGACGGTGCGACCGGCGTCGATGCGCCGGGTCGGGTCCGCGGGCTAGGTCACGGTCGTGAAGACATCGACGACAGGAGCTGCAACAACTCTGATGACGATATGGTCATGGCTTAGGGGGTGAGTGTTGGCAATAAGCCATGCCTGTGGCAGCGGTGTCTGGTGCGTGCGTGCGCTCGAGGTCCACCTCGTAAGGGCATCTCCAGCCGTTGAGCCCCCCAGGAGGCATTTTTTTCGCCGCTTGGGGGGCTGCCGGCGTAACATTTAGTCTTGGGGTGAAAATCTATCCACTCGTTGGCCCCTCCCACGCACCACTCGTAGCCACCGCACGCCCTTGTGCTGCTCGCCGCCCTTGCCACGGCGCCTCTGGCTGCTCGCGGCCCTCACCATGGCGCTGCTCGCCGCCGTCCAGCTTCCCCCCCTCCCTCCCTGTCGGCGCGAGCTTGGAAACAACCCAGAGGTGGACTGCAGCGGCGGTAGCGCGAGCTTGGAGGCGACCCGGAGCTGTGCGAGCTCGGCGGCAACTCACACGGCCGCCGCGCGCGCCTGCAGCTCGGCCC
>NW_021239250.1:0-1276 GCF_002162155.2 Triticum dicoccoides | reverse complement strand
GCCGCCTACGCAAGATTTGACGGTATGCTAGCCCCCGGAGGCCGCCGGCCACAGTCGTAGACGTGCGAAGAGCAATCCGCGTAGAGGGAAGTGTTCAGATACTTCTCCATCACGAAAAATTATGAAAAATTACCATCAGTCCTATAGCACATGTGCCCACGTTGTGTAAAAAACTCATGATTTTATCGCGCTCCAAGTATTTAATAATATTCACGCTTCATCGTTACCGCAGAACGTCTACTACCGTTTCATTGCCGTCCGTGAGGGGGGCCACAACCCGGAGACGCGTGCCGCCTCTTCGGACATGCCACAACACCACCCCGCATGTATGAGGGCCCGGTACGACGCTCCGGTGGCATTGCTACCCCCCAGGGCCCCCGTCCCGGCTAACCCTGTAGCGTTTGACCACGGGATCTAGCCCTTTGACTTTGCACGGACGGGCTTTGACCAGTGGACCTCTCCACCCGGTTGTGTTAGGTCGGCCCAGAGGAACATTTTGGAGCAACATCCGGGCCAAACCCACAGCTACATCCACTCCGTGTAGACCCGACGCGTCCGTTTCCCCCCTCCAGGTGCCAGCGGCGGCGGCGTCCGTGAGGGGGGGGGCACGCCCCGGAGACGCGTGCTGGGCGTTTGCAACCGCCTCAACACTTCCAAATTTGTGAGAGGCCGCCTACGCAAGATTTGACGGTATGCTAGCCCCCGTAGGCCGCCGGCCACAGTCGTAGACGTGCGAAGAGCAATCCGCGTAGAGGGAAGTGTTCAGATACTTCTCCATCACAAAAAATTATAAAAAATTACCATCAGTCCTATAGCACATGTGCCCACGTTGTGTAAAAAACTCATGATTTTATCGCGCTCCAAGTATTTAATAATATTCACGCTGCATCGTTACCGCAGAACGTCTACTACCGTTTCATTGCCGTCCGTGAGGGGGGCCACAACCCGGAGACGCGTGCTGCCTCTTCGGACATGCCACAACACCACCCCGCATGTATGAGGGCCCGGTACGACGCTCCGGTGGCATTGCTACCCCCCAGGGCCCCCGTCCCGGCTAACCCTGTAGCGTTTGACCACGGGATCTAGCCCTTTGACTTTGCACGGACGGGCTTTGACCAGTGGACCTCTCCACCCGGTTGTGTTAGGTCGGCCCAGAGGAACACTTTGGAGCAACATCCGGGCCAAACCCACAGCTACATCCACTCCATGTAGACCCGACGCGTCCGTTTCCCCCCTCCAGGTGCCGGCGGCGGCGGCGTCCGTGAGGGGGGGGCAC
>NW_021239249.1:0-745 GCF_002162155.2 Triticum dicoccoides | reverse complement strand
AGCAGTGCTTTCTGCAGAACTATAGTATTCTATTTGAGCAGGACAAAAGTTTAATATGGACAGTTCTTTTCTGGACTTTGCATATTGCATACTGCGTACACTTTGCATCAATATATGGACAATAATATACTACTGAAAGATTTCTTTTCCATACACTACGGATCAATGTACTTTTCTTCAACAATTCTTCATGTGTTCTGTATTGAGCTACTTGCACATTCTCCACAGTAACATTATGTCTGCATTTGTTATTGTTGGCATTCTTTGTAATTTTTTGGCGCATTTAAGTACACCCTCTGTTTCAGTACAACCAATCAATGAGAGACTCCTGAAGCAATTTAATAAGGGTACAAAGTGAAAATATTTTAATAACGACACTCTCGGTTCCCTCAATGGACAGATATATTAACCAAGGAGTCATGCCAGACAACCTAATAAGCAGGAAACATTAAGAGCTTCAGACAAGCATGGGTGTGCTAATGTTCCAATAAAATTATTAGAAAAAATGAATGTAGGCACAAGTATACTTCATAGTTTATCCAGACCTTCAGTTTAGATGTGCTCAACTATATGTGACATGTTCCTAATTGAGTTTTGACATCATCAGCTACTCTACTGCTTCAGAGCCATCATTTTGTAATTATTTAAAGCAGTGATATGCCCTTATTTGCATATTTGAAAGAATGTGTTTTGTCCATTTGGAAATTTTGATTTACAGATGGAGAAGTGTAATCCACCTGCATCT
>NW_021239248.1:0-1266 GCF_002162155.2 Triticum dicoccoides | reverse complement strand
GGTTTGGACATTTGTGCAGCTGTTTGAGCTTTGCCAGGAGCTAATGCGTGATCGTGAAGACAATGCTGGCTTCATTAGTGAAGCGACTAAGCCGCCACTCTGGGGCAAGTAAGTCCAAAGTCATGTAGCATTTTTTTTAGTTTTCCTGTATAGTTTGGTTGCAGCATTTCTTTGAAACATATGTAGCACTTCTTATTGATGTTGGAAGATTTTTTGTTTGCAGTTACAACATTGAAAAGCATGCTGCAGATTTCTATACCAGAGAGGTATTTTCCAAGTTTCAAAAACAATTGGCTATATCAATAGGCTATGGGCTGGAATATCAGCTGCAAGGGAATGTCATCTGGTTTTGCCTTGTTGCAAATGATGGGATCAACCCTAAAGTGTACACAATGCGTGTTGACCCTGAAGATCAGACATACATGTGCAGCTGCAACATGTTTGAGATGTGTGGGCTGATCTGCCCACATATCATCCGTGTCATGGTGCACCTGAATGTGCAAACGATACCTATGACTTACATGCTTCCAAGATGGTCTAAGAGAGCAACCGACCTTGTGACTGAACCAGGCGATGGGCATAGAGCTATGCACTTCGGCGTCCCCACGACAAACACCCTAAAGTTTAACTCTCTCTGCCGGAAGTTTGGGAAACTCGCTTCTGATGCATGCTTCAATGATGAAGCTTATAGTTTTGTCTCTGGTCTAATTGATCAGGGTAGTGTTGGAGTTGCTGCAATAAAAGCTAGAGCAACTGATGGGGTAGTAGGAGAAGAGGAAGCCCAAGGTCATGCAACAAATAAACAAGTCTCCGGGGGCCAAGTACAGGGCAGCGGGATCCACCCCCCATAGGACTGCGGAACCCACCAAAGTCAGCAAAGAAGGGGCGGCCAAAGGAAAAAGAGAAGCGAAGGAAGCCACTAATTGAGCTTCAAGAAGATGAAATGAAGAAGAAAGCAAAGAAGGACACAGCGAAAATGAAGAAAGCTACAAAGCCAAGGGAAAAGAATACTCCATGCAAATATTGTGAAGATGAGAATCACAACGTGAAGAACTGCCAACTCCTTGCCGCTTTTCTTGCTGCGAGTGCGAGCGCGAAAGTTCCGGGTGTCGAAACAATCCTTAGACTTTAGGATGTTTCATGAGGTAAAAAAGGATGAATTACCTTGTAACACCCCAAGACTTATGATAAAAAGTTGTGTTGACTAGTTGTGAATGTTTGTGTTGTGGGATTGCAACATATTACTACATGTGTGGTTTGAAAAAG
>NW_021239247.1:0-414 GCF_002162155.2 Triticum dicoccoides | reverse complement strand
TTACAAGGAGGAATCTGGCCCAGTAGTGATGTACTGTTTCCTGGGGCTCTTGCCTAATGTGGGAAAGATCGTTTGTATCTGGGTGGGTGGGTGGATTTAAGTACGAACCTTGACCCGATCTGGGACCCAGGGGCGGAGGAGTTTCCAATCTTGGAAGTTCGGGCTCCGGGATGTTGCCCAATAGGACCGGCCCGCTGCCTGATTCTAGGTTCAGGGTTTGGGCGATGTCCTCCCGTAGACGGCTATCCGGGTCCGAGAGCTCAGGAATCCGGACATATTTTGTCCTCAAGATAGAGGAAGAATCGCCGTGTTGCTCTTCCACCACTGCTATCTGATGGGTCACCGGCGGAGAGTTAATCTCCCTTTGGTCCGGTTTAAGCCCAATCCAATCATAGTCTGTAGCGACTCCCAAAG
>NW_021239246.1:0-534 GCF_002162155.2 Triticum dicoccoides | reverse complement strand
TTGGGTAGAGCCGGGAGACGAGTTCGTGTTTGAGGACCCGTTGAGTTCGTTTTCAAGGATCAAGCTTTCGACTTCTTAGAGAACTATGCAGGCAAGATGACCATACCCTCGAAATCACTTCTATCTTTGCTTGCTAGTTGCTCGCTCTTTTGCTATGCCTATGATGCGATACCTACCACTTGCTATATCATGCCTCCCATATTGCTAAGCCAAGCCTCTAACCCACCTTGTCCTAGCAAACCCTTGTTTTGGCTATGTTACCGCTTTGCTCAGCCCTTCTTATAGCGTTTTTAGTTGCAGGTGAAGATTGGAGTTTGTTCCATGTTGGAACATGGATATTTGTTGGGATATCACAATATATCTTATTTACTTAATGCATCTATATACTTGGTAAAGGGTGGAAGGCTCGGCCTTATGCCTGGTGTTTTGTTCCACTCTTGCCGCCCTAGTTTCCGTCATACCGGTGTTATGTTCCTTGATTTTGCGTTCCTTACATGGTTGGGTTATAATGGGAACCCCTTGACAGTTCGTGTT
>NW_021239245.1:0-392 GCF_002162155.2 Triticum dicoccoides | reverse complement strand
GTGAGTGGGGAAGCTAATAGCCAGTCATGGAAAATGAGAACTCAAATGAGGAGCCACACGAATAACGTTCGGTGTTGGATGGCAAGAGAAGATGCAGTCCAGAGCATGTACACGTACATGGCAGACAAGGGCCTAAATAGCCTGAAATTGCAAGACATGTGGGCAGTTCGTAACTAAACTATCAAAAACAAATATTTAGCTCGTGCTGCAACAATGGATCAAAGAATTTTAGAGGATAAGATTCCAAATAGGAAAAAGTTGTTTTGAACAGATGATTGCTATGTTAAAGATTCCTTTAAAATTCATATGACCAGCGCCTTTTTTCACCAAAGGTAATTTGGTGAAATGGAATAGTTGGAATTAGTTTTTTATAATCAAAAGCAGATCATTGA
>NW_021239244.1:0-511 GCF_002162155.2 Triticum dicoccoides | reverse complement strand
TACGTACGAAGATGTCTGGAAGGTGTTGTTCAAGGGCGCCGAGGCTCCCGCATCCGCTACCGAAGATCGCGGATTCAGCTCGCAGCGTCCGGCTGACGAGGTAAGCGATTTTGTCCTTTACGGGACGCTTGTTCTCCATAGTTTGACTCTATGCGGGATCTAAACTCCCTTTCCTTTGACAGGGCTGGCTGGCGAAGGCCGAGCGGACTATCTGTCCGGCCCCATTGCCAGAGGACCCAGCGGACGCCCGCTTAACGGGGCTGCTGGCTCCGGCACCCCACGTGGTGTCGGAGAAGAAGGCCAAGAAGAAGGCCACGGGGACTCGGAAGAGTTCCCGTTTTCAGGTGCTATCGGATGACGACTCCGAGGCCGACTCCTCTCACCAAGGTGAGGAGGAGAAGAATAAAGCCTCTCCCCCAGTGGGGTGAGAGAAGAAAAGGAAGTCCTCCCCAACGAGGGAGGCCGAAGGGTCCAAGAAGGGAAAAACTCTTCCCCCGGACTGCTCTGCCAA
>NW_021239243.1:0-1439 GCF_002162155.2 Triticum dicoccoides | reverse complement strand
GAGAGACATCCAAAGTTCCTCGAGAAAGCTCAAGAAACAGGCCGAGGATCACATCCTTGACCATAGGCCAGAAAGCTTGGAAGAAGCGGACCGGCAGCCCATCGGGGCCCGGAGCTGAGGCCAGGTTCATTGCTTTCACAAAAGTCTCGACGTTAGTGGCATTGAAGGGAGCGAGGAGAGCATCATTCTCCGCAGGGGAAATTTGTTGAAGAGGCACCCATATGTGGTCTGCTAGAGCGACACCACCCCTAGGTTGCCCGACAAATAGCGACTTATAGAATCCGTCCACATGGGCCCGAATCGCTGGTGGGTCCTGAAATAGCTGTCCTCCTTCCCACAGAAGGGGAATGGAGCAGCGTCTACGACGGGCATTAGCAATGGCCTAGAAATTCGAGGGAAAGGTCGGTCAGTGTCACGCCCCGAACTCAGAAATCACTAATTAAGGAGTAGTTCTTCAAAAGATCACTTCCATCTTTCAGGTTGCAAAAAGTGGCACTGCATGTGTACCACTTGTTGCGACCTGAGAGTTTTCCTTTTTTTCTTCGTATATCCGTTTATTCAAAACTTTTTATATCTAGAACCATGCGTCCAAATCTCAAATCGTTTTCACCGTTGGTTTCCTCATGTCGAGATCTTCAAAACTAGATGCCGTGTTGATTAATTCCGATGAACATTCTTTTCACGAAAAAACGGACTGAAAAGCCACACCGGGAGCATATTTTTTTCCTCTTCGAAAGCCCTTTTTGAGAGGCACGGCCGTTCCTCTCGTGGGAGCAAAACCGTGCTTCTCGTGGAATGAAAATCGTGCCTCTTGTGAACGCAAAACTGTTCCTCTCACCGAAGGAAAAAAAGTGTTTTTACGCGCAAAAAAATTTCACTTTTTTTGTTGAAAAGTTAAGGAAGACAGGTGAAAACCAAAAAACCAAAAATGTGTGCGTAAAGTAAAAAGTAAAAGCGAAATGAGAAGGGAGCGCCCGGAACACGGCACGTAACGACGGCTGAGAGCACGCTAAGTGACGCGCTCTCAGCCCACCCGAATGACCCTTGAAAAGGCTCCGAAACGAGCGCTTCTCAGTTAGTTGCTCTTCCCAAACTCTACTCAGCAGGGAGAGGAAAGAGAAGCCGGCTCTTCATGGCCGAGCAGGAAACAGAGTCCCAACAAACACTTCGACCCAGCTAAATGGGAGCTGTGAGGAGTACTATAGGTAGAGAGGGACCCTAGGTCAGTTGCAAAAATTTGGCAGACGCTTCGTCTCCATTCCTTCCTCCTACCTCCAGAGTCCATCCTATCCACCTCAAATTCCTGTATCTGGTATAGGATGTGTTGAAATCTAGTAGAGGAACGTGAAAGTCAGGTTCAGGCATGCCTCGTGCCCATATCCACGGTCAAGTTTGAGGGTCGGTTCGATAGCTGGGGGTGCTCGGATGTCACGATCGAA
>NW_021239242.1:0-384 GCF_002162155.2 Triticum dicoccoides | reverse complement strand
GCAAAGATTTATATATGAAAAATGATCAGAAAAATCTAATCTATCCATCTGTACTGGTTTCATGCATGTTTAAACAACTTAACATTGATGTTTAGTTCAAAACATGATAAATCACTATTTAAGTTCATAATTTGAGTTTGGGGTTGAACCTTTGGTTCAAAATGACTCAAACCCATCTGGTTGTAGTTGCATTAGCCCCAGACAATCATTTTGCCATCTCATGGTCATGCATCATATCGTGCATTGCATTGATTGTGCTTCCTTCTCTGTTACCGATATTTGTCCCCTCTCGATAGACGTGGTTCCGACGATGAGATCGATGACACCAATGAAGAACTATACTATCTTCAGAAGTGCCAGGCAAGCAAGACCCCTCTGTTCATT
>NW_021239241.1:0-1128 GCF_002162155.2 Triticum dicoccoides | reverse complement strand
TGCGTAGGTAAGAAACGTTCTTGCTAGAAACCCATAGCAGCCACGTAAAACATGCAACAACAATTAGAGGACGTCTAACTTGTTTTTGCAGGGTATGCTATGTGATGTGATATGGCCAAAGGATGTGATGAATGATATATGTGATGTATGAGATTGATCATGTTCTTGTAATAGGATTCACGACTTGCATGTCGATGAGTATGACAACTGGCAGGAGCCATAGGAGTTGTCTTTATTTTTTGTATGACCTGCGTGTCATTGAAGAACGCCATGTAAACTACTTTACTTTATTGCTAAACGCGTTAGTCATAGAAGTAGAAGTAGTCGTTGGCGTGACAACTTCATGAAGACACGATGATGGAGATCATGGTGTCATGCCGGTGACAAGATGATCATGGAGCCCCGAAGATGGAGATCAATGGAGCTATATGATATTGGCCATATCATGTCACAACTATATAATTGCATGTGATGTTTATTATGTTTATGCATCTTGTTTACTTAGGACAACGGTAGTAAATAAGATGATCCCTTACAAAATTTCAAGAAGTGTTCTCCCCTAACTGTGCACCGTTGCTACAGTTCGTCGCTTCTAAGCACCACGTGATGATCGGGTGTGATGGATTCTTACGTTCACATACAACGGGTGTAAGACAGTTTTACATAGCAAAAACACTTAGGGTTAACTTGACGAGCCTAGCATGTGCAGACATGGCCTCGGAACACGGAGACCGAAAGGTCGAGCATGAGTCGTATAGTAGATACGATCAACATGAAGATGTTCACCGACGTTAACTAGTCCGTCTCACGTGATGATCGGACACGGGCTAGTTGACTCGGATCATGTGATCACTTAGATGACCAGAGGGATGTCTATCTGAGTGGGAGTTCATAAGATGAACTTAATTATCCTGAACATAGTCAAAAGACCTTTTGCAAATTATGTCGTAGTTCACGCTATAGTTCTACTGTTTTAGTTATGTTCCTAGAGAAAATATAGTTGAAAGTTGACAGTAGCGATTATGCGGACACTAGAACGCATATGTCCTTAATGCACTACTTAGTGTGCTGAACCCCAAACATCGTTTGTGGATGTTTCGAACATCGAACATACACGTTTTGATAACT
>NW_021239240.1:0-602 GCF_002162155.2 Triticum dicoccoides | reverse complement strand
AGAACAACAGTTTATTCTCTTACTTAAATGAATAGCCGTATTGCAATAAACATGATCAAATCATATTTATGCTCAACGCCAACACCAAATAACACTTATTTAGTTTCAACACTAATCCCGAAAGTATAGGGAGTGTGCGATGATGATCATATTAATCTTGGAACTACTTCCAACACTCATCGTCACTTCCCCTTCAACTAGTCTTTGTTTATTCTGCAACTCCCGTTTCGAGTTACTAATCTTACCAACTGAACTAGTACCTAATACTAAGGGGTTTGCCATAAACACTAGTAAAGTACACATCAATAACATGTATATCAAATATACTTATGTTCACTTTGCCCTCCTTCTTATCCGCCAATCACTTGGGGTAGTTCCGCTTCCAGTGACCAATCCCTTTGTAGTAGAAGCACTTAGTCTCAGGCTTAGGACCAGACTTGGGCTTCTTCACTTGAGCAGCAACTCGCTTGCCGTTCTTCTTGAAGTTCCCCTTCTTCCCTTTGCCCTTTTCTTGAAACTAGTGGTCTTGTCTACCATCAACACTTGATGTTTTTCTTGATTTCTACCTTCGTCGATTTTAGCATCACGAAGAGCTTGGGAAT
>NW_021239239.1:0-911 GCF_002162155.2 Triticum dicoccoides | reverse complement strand
AAAAAAAAAAGAAAAAAAATAGTGCCGGAGATGAATCGAGAGACCTCGGCTGTGCGGCGCAGGAGAAACGCGGACCGAGCAGACGACACAGATGTGGAGGGGAGAGTTGTAGGTGGGATGGTTGTGCGAGGCGGCTTATAAAGGGTAGGCTACTCAATCTCGGTGGTTGATTCTCTTGGATCCAGCCGTTGATTCGCCATGCGAGTACTGGGCCCCGGTTAGACCCGAGAGAAACTTGGCATCCGGTTTCCTTCTCCACTTCGGCAGGGGCGCACTTGGTGTCTAACGCGGGCGTAACGGAATCCCCCGCTCGCCTCGCACCTGGCCGTACGGAGCATTGCTTCCATCCAGCCGTTGGATGCATATGTCGCCGTCAACAACTTTTTTTTGACCCTCTCATATTATATACTACGTACTATTATACTACTATCTTTTACATCCTACTTAGTTACTGTTTTTAACACAACACAATCAATCACATATACATATACGCTAAATAAAAATGTACATACACTCACCCTTATGAATCCATGCACATACACTTTACCCCGTGAGCATCTTCGATCAATCACAACATCTTAAGATTGACGAGGTCCTCATATGCGTCCACTGAAGGAATATTGTCGAAACTTATGAATAAGCCATGTTATATACTCCCTCTGTCCGAAAATACCTATCATCAAAATTGATAAAAAGAGACGTATCTAAAACAAAAATACATCTAGATACAATCCCTTTTATCCAGTTTGATGACAAGTATTTCCAGACGGAGGGAGTATATAGTACTTATACAAGTAGTGTTTATCTTGCCGGTAAAAACTCAAACAACTCTCATAGAATAATAATAATAACAATAATAATAACAATAATAATAATAATAATAATAATAATAATAATAATAATAATAATAA
>NW_021239238.1:0-1053 GCF_002162155.2 Triticum dicoccoides | reverse complement strand
CTGAATTAGCCAGTTCAGATTCCAAACATGTTTCCTTTTTCTCTCTACTCTGATGTATCATTTCATCTGAAGGCGTTCGTTTATAAATTGGCTTGATCTCATTTATGTATTAGATAAGATATTAATCGTATATGTTCATCCATCTTGGGGACAATCAAATGTTCATGTCCCATTTCTAATGTTTCTTTGGCTTGCTATTCAGGCTACATTGAAGGTTTTGGCAAAGCCATCAGTTGATTACTGGGTGATTGGAAATCCAAATTGCCGTGCTATGAAATCTCGGTGTGTCTTCTTGAATTTTTTCATAGGATTGATAGTCTATTTTAGGGATGTCACCGACTAAAGCTATGAATTATACCACATGTTTGCTTCATCAAGGTATTTAGGAGAAAGGAGTTGGAAGACTTTGCCTCCATCATTTCTATAACTGGTTACAACAAGCATCTTTTGCCAAGTGACTTTAAATTATGCAAATGTACAATATTTTGGGTCAAGACACCCATAAATATGACACTGAGAGTTTTTATGAACTGTTTAGGTATTATATATTCTTCCCTAAAAAAGGTATTGTATATTCTAATTTTATTCTCTATAATTTATAACTATAAATTCCTGCAGCAACGCGCGGGGGATTATCTAGTTTATAGAAGTGACCACGACCACAACAATCTATATATGTAGGCATGCAGGCGGACGCGTTGGCGTCGTCCACATCCATCTTATTAGAGTAGCATGTTAACTAACACAGACCAAATTAGTTTCTCTCGGCTGCATGCTAGTATATGCGGACCATGGAACGTGTCCGCCTGCATGACTAAATCTGGCCCACCTGAAGAATACCCGATTTGAATGACCTGTAAAAATAACATCATATTGACACACCATAATAGCCCAACTGCACTAGGAATCATGGAACGAAGTACGCAGCCTAAACTGTCAAGTCATTGCCCACCCATATGCGTGATGTTTAAAGTCCCACTTGAAGCATGTGGTTTGAGGCTCACGAGGTAGTTGTCCGGGTCCATCAGGGATCGAACCCCAGGTTGGACACCC
>NW_021239237.1:0-396 GCF_002162155.2 Triticum dicoccoides | reverse complement strand
CAGAAAAAGAAACAATTCCAGTGAGATACTTGTATAATTCATTTGATGGCTCTTCTTTTCCTCAGGCTATTCTTTTCCCCAGGTTCTTATTGATCTCTTCTTTGCATGAGCTTCTGAACACACATCTAATGCTTCTAAGAAGCAAATTCCATACTCTAGCAGTGACTTGCTTTCCGGTGTTTTGGTGGGAGAAAATTTTCAGAAGCCAAGTTGTGCTGGACATAGGTAAACCTGCTCATCTCATTTAACTTATATTCTTGTGAACTATCATAATATCCTCCTGATGCTTCATGTTATGTTTACACATGCCACTTTATGACAATGTGAAGATATACTACGCCAAGGAGCTAAAAAAGGCTCTGGTTTTATGAGTGCTCAGGCTCTGGTCTGACTTGT
>NW_021239236.1:0-816 GCF_002162155.2 Triticum dicoccoides | reverse complement strand
CAGCCCGCCGGAGTTCTGGCCGGCGGCGACCATTAGCGCGGCGGCGACTCGCCGGACTTGCGCTACAGGCGGCGTTTGGTCGCGCGAAGACCACCGGGGCGTAGCCCGTCGTCATCCGCAACCAGGGGAGCTGATGGGGGGCTGCGGGGGCACCGGAGCTCGCCGGAGCGAAGCTCGGGGCGGCCGCCGGAGTTCGGCTGTGTTCGGGGGCGCGGCTGCGGCGTGCAAACGCACGAACTAAAGCGCTAGCGGGGCACTACGAGGTGCGGCGAGAGTGCTAGGTGCACTGGCGTGGCCAAAAGGTCGCCGGAGCAACGCCGGCGACAAGCTCGAGCGGAGGCGAGCTTCGGCCATGGCGGAGCTAAGGCCTAGACGGGGCAAACGGACACGGGGAGGAGGGGGTTCGGTGCGGGGGCTCACCATGGAACCAGCGAGCGCGAGGGCGAGGTCGGGGATGCCCGGTAGCTTCCGAATCGCCGGCGAGGATCCACGGCGGCCGGAGGCGAATTTGGCGACGGCGACGGCTCCACGGGGCATCCGGAGGGGCACGGCTTGACGGGGAGCTTCAGGGCGGAGGAGCGGAGCTTCCGCGTGTGTCGGGGAGGCGAGGGGAGGTCGGTGGTGATGGCTATGGCGAACGGCGGCGGCGGTGGTTCTCGGGTGAGAGAGAGAGCAGGGGGAGAGGAGGCGGGCGAGGGAGAGTGAGAGCGGTGCGGGGTAGCTGCGTGGCTTCGTCCGGGGCATCGAGGGCGAGAGAAGGAAGCAGGAGGTGGCCAGCAGGGGGGAGGTGGTGCGCGCGCGTGCCGGCGAGCATCG
>NW_021239235.1:0-1250 GCF_002162155.2 Triticum dicoccoides | reverse complement strand
CCACGAACCGAGACTAATGATGCCCGCCCGCCTAGCCGTTGGAACCGGCACTAATGGTCACATTAGTGCCGGTTTAATTAAAAACCAGGACTAATGTGTCTCATGTAAAGTAGTTTTTCTACTAGTGCATGGCAAGCTTTTCACATCATTTTTGTTTAAAAAACCGCTTCATCTTCTTTATGATAATATCAACACACGTAAATAGTTCCACCTTAGAATAACATATATTTATTGTTTTAGTTTTAGTATATGTCTTCGTTTGCTGATAATAATTGAATGATTGACACGAAACAAAATAGTTCGTTTTATTGCTTGTACTAATGTTGCGGGCTCCTTTTTTTATTGTTGATTATTATTTTTGGATTTGGGTTTAGTTTTTATTTCTACTTTATGGTAATATCAATGCCACAAATTCATTTCTTTGTAGCAAACTTTCTTTTTGCGAATATTTCACTACTATATGCTTATAATTGTATAGTATAAAAAACATAATTTATGTGGAATTTGATATGAATTTTGTCATTATTAGTGTGTTTTTACTTCCTTTTAAGGGTAATACAAGTGCTGCTAATTTATTATTTCTTATACTTTTATTTCACACAAAATCAACTATTATATTCTTATTCTTGCATATTATTAAAAAGTGCAATTTCTATGCAATTTCTGTGCAAATTTTGTCCTTATGTTTTTGATTTGTTTTTATTTTCTTTCTTCCTAAATGGTAATACCAATGCCACTAACTCATTATTTCTTAGATAACTTCATTATTTTTATTTTCTTCTAGTTTATTTTAATTTCTTTCTTCTTTAATGGTAATACCAATGCGAGTAATTAATTACCACTTAGAATTTTATTTTGCCAAAATTCATTGTATTCTTATTCTTGCACATTATAAAAAAAGGGGGCAATTTCTTTGTAACTTATGTGCAAATTTTGTCATTATTTGTTATGTATTTTTCATTTTGTTTCTTCTTGAATGGTAATGCCAATGCCACTAATTCTTTCTTTCTTACAAAATTTCATTATTTTAATTATATTTTAGTTTAACTTTCAGTTGATTTCTTATTTTAGGGTAATACGAATGCCTCTCGTCCATTGTTTCTTTAAACTTTTTCTATGAAAATTCCACTATTATATGGGTATGGTTGCATATTATAAAAAAAATTGTGTGTAAATTGTGTGCAAGTTTTATCATTTTATTTTATTTTCTCTTAAATGGTAATAGCCATGCCACTAATTCATTCTTTCTT
>NW_021239234.1:0-595 GCF_002162155.2 Triticum dicoccoides | reverse complement strand
ACAAGCAGCCATCTCCTCTCTTATTGATATTGCGGGGGTGCCCTCCGTTTGTCTAGCAAGCCTATCCCACCATTTGTTAGAAGCAACTCCACTACCACCCCCTCCAACACTCTAGCTCTGTCTCTCTCGCAACCTTATTCCTCTCATGCACATATGCATGGATGCCGATCGATCTCCCTTAATACATGAGGCAGATCGATCTCCTTAATACATGAGGTAGGCCTCTCTCCTCCTCCACACATATACCAGTCATTGTACCTCTATAGTTAATTGGTCCTCCCTCTTCCCCCACCACACACCGATAGTCGAGTGCTGCTGGTAGGTATCCATGCCAGAGAGACAAACTGCACATGTCCCCTCTCACGTTCCAGTAGGCCAGCCACTCTATATCTTTGACGTGGGCACACACAAATTCGATGGCACTCCTTATTGATCGCGCGCGCACACACACACACACATCATCCCTCTTTTCAATTCTATGGACACCTCAAGCCAGTGATACCTCCACTCTCTTCTCATGGATCGCCCCCTCTATATATATGTTATATCCAGTACTCTATTTCACACACATTGCATATGTTACATTTTTTGATTG
>NW_021239233.1:0-401 GCF_002162155.2 Triticum dicoccoides | reverse complement strand
ACTCGAATTCGGCAACGTAACTATTCGTTCCAACTGAACGGAATTACAGTCCTCTAGGGTTTTCCCATGCCGGTCGAAGAGCATTGCCAATGGTATGTATATGATACTGGTTTCATTATAGGACCTTGCCCTCCAGCAACCACTTCACCGAAGCACCTTCAAGACGATCACCAATCACGAGGGGAGTCGCCTCTTCCTCGGATATGTCCAGCTTCTCCAGAGCTTCCTTCCTCTAGTTTCTCCCTTGCCGATCTAGGGTTGATCGAGCCGGAGTTCTCCTGCGCCTCTTCTGCCGCGGGTGGTGTTGCCATCGCCGATGAGACCCGACATGCTAGTAATCATAGTAAAAGCACACTAAAATTCAAGGTTGCATGCATGGCCAATAGCTACCTAGGTCACGT
>NW_021239232.1:0-413 GCF_002162155.2 Triticum dicoccoides | reverse complement strand
ATCGGCTTAAGGTCAGGAATAAAGTCAATACAAAACTCAGTGACCTCCTCATTTTGATGGCCCTTGGAGATGCTTCCTTCTGGCCTAGCACGATTATGAACATATTTCTTTAAGACTCCCATGAACCACTAAAAGGGGAACATATTGTGTAGAAATACAGGACCCAAAACGTTAATCTCTTCGCATAGGTGAACTAGGACGTGCGTCATGATGTTGAAGAAGGATGGTGGGAACACCAAGTCGAAACTGACAAGACATTGCACCAAATCATTCTGTAACCTTGGTATGATTTCTGGATCGATTACCTTCTGAGAGATTGCATTGAGAAATGCACATAGCTTCACATTGGCTAATCGAACGTTTTCCGGTAGAAGCCTCCTCAATGCAACCGGAAGCAGTTGCGTCATAATCAC
>NW_021239231.1:0-443 GCF_002162155.2 Triticum dicoccoides | reverse complement strand
TCAAAGGCCCAAGATAAATACTTTTGAACCTCCAAAAATATTGGTTTGAATTTTATTCTTGCCAATATTTTTCAAAGCTGAAAAGGAACATTTCCTTGGAAACATTTGAAGCAATTTTTAATGTTGATCATTTTTAGAAATGATTTCTGAGGCTCTCCAATTCCTCAATTCAAATTTAAAAGAAATTTAGACATGATGCATGGATGCAAGAAAAATCAAGCAAGGGCTGATCTGGGGCTGTGACAGCTCACCCCCACTAAACAAGAATCTCGTCCCGAGATTCAAGACGTGAGGTAAGATGAAGAGGGAACGCAAACTAACACAATCTTCACGATACAGGGTGCATTCCATAAGAACGTTGATTCGATCACCATCATTGTCTTGAAGTCTTGCTCCAGGAACTCCTACCAACATGACAACGAGAGGGAAAAGAAACCCTAGAA
>NW_021239230.1:0-402 GCF_002162155.2 Triticum dicoccoides | reverse complement strand
TTGGCGATGCTCGTAGGCGAAGACATTGTATTACATTCACCTTCGTGCCAAACTCTGTTCACGTTCAGAGATATGTTTACGCTGATCATAATTGTCAACGGTAGGGGCATTATTCGATTTTGCTGGTCCACGATCTGACAAGCGGGCCCACAGATTGATTTTCTTCGTCCTTGATATAGGTTGACGGGTGCGTCTTGTGGCATATGGTATATGCAGGTACGTACAAGAAAAATTATTAGGAAGGTTGACTGGTGTTGCTTTCTATACTAGAAATGTTCGGGATCTGCCTCCGGACTCCGGTCGTGTCAACACGTCGTCTCATGTATGTATAGTGTGATGCAAGGTTGATACAGGTAGTGCGAGTTGTTCCAGAACCTGCAATAAACATAGACCGCGGAAGCG
>NW_021239229.1:0-1207 GCF_002162155.2 Triticum dicoccoides | reverse complement strand
GATCTCTATATCAAAGGTAATTCTTTTTGCCACTTAAGATAATAATCTACGAATCACCCTTCTCCAGGATGTTTCGTCGTGGTATCATGGCAATTCAACTCCTCGCTACGTTGACAACCGATCGCCACATTCTTAAGTCTGGAATTGTTGTCTACCTAGTGAACCTCGTCACCTGCTCCACTCCATCCCTCTAGAGGTATGCTTCGTCTCTCAGCTCGAGAGATGTTGCTATGTCACATTCCGGGAGTTAATCCTGAGTTGTTCGACCTTCGAGAAGACCGATCCTTCCAGAGTTTTCCTTTCCTCTTCTTGTCATGATTAGCTGGAGTTCTCAGAGCAAGACGACAAGACAAAGATGGTGTTCAAATCAACGTTCATTTGAAGTGCAACCTGGATCATGAAGATTGTACTAGTTTGCGTTTCCCTTTCATCCTACACTACGCTTGAATCTCGAGACGAGATTCTTGTTTAGTGGGGGTGAGTTGTCACATCCCTAGCTTCTGGTGCTGCCTGGTGTGTGCATCATGTTTAAATTCTGAAATTTGAACTGAGGGAAATTGGAAGCCTCAAAACCCTAAATAAAGAGGGGCAAGAAACCCTAAAATTGCAATCAGTAAATCCAAAATGCCCTAGAAATAGCTCTGACAATTTTGGCAAGAGTTATAAATCAAACCAAAATTTTGGGACATTTCTAAGGAATTATTGGGCTCTGATTTTAAATCAATATTTTATTTGAATTTGAAGTTATATTCATAATATATAATGAATATATTTTCAAATGACCTGAGATATTTTTGTTATGTGTGGAGAAGTCCATTAAGTGACTTAAAAATATCCAGGGGAGTTTTGGCACTGTTTTCAAATTCTGTTTGAATTAAAATTCAGTGCCAATTAAATAAAACAGAACAGAAATAGGAAAAACAGAGAGAGGGAGAGAAGGCCACCTGGGCCACTTACCTGGCGCCACTTACCTGGCCCAGCTCCATCTGGCCGGCCCAGCCCACCTCCTCCCCCTTGTCATCTTCCTCCTCTGCCAGGAGGACGAACAGAGGCGAGGCGTGGCGCGCGCCCGAGAGGCCTCGGCCACCTCCTGCTTCCCCCTGGCCACCTCCTGCTTCCTCCTCGACGCCCGGAGACGCCACGCACCTCCCTGCCTCTCTTCCTCACTCTCCCGCGTCCCCATCCTCTCCCCGGAACACTCCCCCCC
>NW_021239228.1:0-707 GCF_002162155.2 Triticum dicoccoides | reverse complement strand
GAAATCTCACTGAAAGTGAAAACCATGAGTAGAAGGAGTCTGAGGCGTGGCTGTGAGCGTGGTGAAGGCGGAGAGGAAGTATGGTAGGGCAATGCATTAGTGGCACCAGGCTGTGGGTCGTCGAGTGCCATGGCCACAGGTGTACCTGCGTGCTCAGCGCCTCAGCGGATGGTGGCGCCGATCACGACGCTCAATTACGGGGTGTACCTGCGTGCCATGGTCTTCGTGCTCTACGCCTCTGCCCGGGCCGCCGTCGGCCCGCTCGAGCTCGTCGGCTGCATGCTCGCCGTTGGGCTCACCAACATCACGGGCCACAACGTGCTCTTCAGCCTCGCGTCGGGGGTTCCGGGCTCGAGCCGCTCTGCGCGCAAGCCTACGTCTCCCGCAGCTACGACCTGCTCACTCACTCCCTCCACCGCGCCGTGCTGCTCGTCATCACCGTGGTCCCCATTGCGGCAACATGGCCCCTCGCGGCTCCAGGCGCGGCCGGCTCCCATGTTGGGTGGTCCTCTGAATAGAGACGCCAGTGGCCAAACTCATACGGCCATGGCGAGGAGAGGAGGCGCCAGCGACCTCATCTGACGAGATCCACCATCGAACTCCTCCACTGCCTCGGTTCGTCGATGTCGGTGAGGCTCCGGTCATCTACTGATTGCTCCGACCCCACCGAAAACCTCGCCGCCCTCCCTAGGCCACAACATGGTCCT
>NW_021239227.1:0-1310 GCF_002162155.2 Triticum dicoccoides | reverse complement strand
AGGGGAAAGGGGGAAGAACAGAGTGCGGGTGGACGAAGGGTTTATATAGGACGACCTTTAGTACCGGTTCGTGCCACGAACCGGTACTAAAGGTGCTGGAAGGGCCCCACTCTGACAACATCCTGCCACCACTTTCTTTAGTTCCGGTTCGTGGCACGAACCGGTGCTAAAGGTTTGCCACGAACCGGTACTAAAGAGGTCCTCCCGCCTAGACGTTGGAACCGGCACTAATGGACACATTAGTGCCGGTTCTGTTACAAACCGGGACTAATGTGTCTCACATTTGACCCTTTTTCTACTAGTGACTGGAAGCGGAACTGCCCCAAATACTTAGCGGACAAGAAGACCGGCAACACTAAAGGTATATGTGATATACATGTAATTGATGTGTACCTTACCAGTACACGTAGTAACTCCTGGGTATTTGATACCGGTACCGTTGCTCATATTTGTAACTCACAGCAGGAGCTGCAGAATAAGCGGAGACTGGCGAAGGATGAGGTGACGATGCGTGTCGGGAATGGTTCCAAGGTTGATGTGATCGCCGTCGGCACGCTACCTCTACATTTACCCACGGGTTAGTGTTGAACCTCAATAATTGTTATTTAGTGCCAAGTGTGAGCATGAACATTGTATCTGGATCTCGTTTAATACGAGATGGCTACTCATTTAAATCCGAGAATAATGGTTGTTCTATTTATATGAGAGATATGTTTTATGGTCATGCCCCGATGGTCAATGGTTTATTCTTAATGAATCTCGAACATAATTTTACACATATTCACAGTGTGAATACCAAAAGATGTAAAGTTGATAATGATAGTCCCACATACTTGTGGCACTGCCGCCTTGGTCACATTGGTGTCAAGCGCATGAAGAAGCTCCATGCCGATGGACTTTTAGAGTCTGTCGAGTATGAATCATTTGACACATGCGAACCATGCCTCATGGGCAAAATGACCAAGACTCCGTTCTCCGGAACAATGGAGCGAGCAACCAACTTATTGGAAATCATACATACTGATGTGTGTGGTCCAATGAGCGTTGAGGCTCGCGGAGGATATCGTTATGTTCTCACTCTCACTGATGACTTAAGTAGATATGGGTATGTCTACTTGATGAAACACAAGTCTGAGACCTTTGAAAAGTTCAAGGAATTTCAGAATGAAGTAGAGAATCAACGTGACCGAAAGATAAAATTCTTACGATCAGATCATGGAGGAGAATATTTAAGTCACGAATTTGGTACGCACTTAAGAAAATGTGGAATCGTTTCACAACTCACGCCGCCTGGAACACCTCAGCGTAAC
>NW_021239226.1:0-1987 GCF_002162155.2 Triticum dicoccoides | reverse complement strand
GCTGCCCTCGCGGCCACCGCCACCCCCTCTCCTCCCCGACGCGCTCCCGAGCTCCGCAGTGCCTCCCTCGACCTCTCCGTCGGCTCACGCGACCGGAGAAGCCCCGAAGCGCCGTCCCGACGCTTTTCCCCTCCTCGGCCACCGAGGACCGCCGCTGTCGATTCGCCGCCTCTGACGCCTCCCCGAGACCCCCGAGCTGCTCATCGACCTCGCGGTGAGCCTCCGTGCAGAACCCCTCTCTTTCCCCTCGCGTTTGCGAGCTCTAGGCCATAGCTCCGTCGCGGCCGAACTCCTGCCGCCGCTGACCTTGTCGCCGCCGTCACCTGCAGCCACTGGAGCTCCCACCCGAGTGCACCATCATGCTCAGAACGTCTCCACGAGCCCGTTGCCTGCCGCAGCTCGCCCTCTCGTGCCCCCTAGTGGTCGCCCGTGTCTCACCCGAGCTCCGGCGGCCGCAACCGAGCTCGCCGCCGTCGACTCCGGCCACCCCAGGCCCGGAGACCACGACCATCCGACGCGCCATCGCGCCAGCTCTCCGTAGAGCCAAAGGGCACACCGAATGGTGCCCTGTACGTGAAACCCGCACCTGCACCGCCGCGTTTAGCCTCGCCGGCGGCTAAACACCGGCGAGTTGACCCCGCTGACCAGGGGTTTGACCTCCCCCTGGGTCGATGACAGGTGGGGCCAGCCCCCTGTTAATTAGTTTAGTTTATTTTAATTTATTTAGCCACTATTTCACTGCCATGTGGGCCCGAGGCCCTGCTAATTTGGTTTAGGTACTAATTAAATTTTAGCTAACCCACTGACCCGCTGACTGTGGGCCCCAGCCCTTCTAATTACGTTAGTTAAGAATTAACTAAACCCTGTTTAGTTCCTGTGTCACTGACGTGTGGCCCCCACACGTCAGGTTTGACCTGGAGCGCCCAGTTGACCTGCTGACGTCACGGTGACGCTCTGCTGACGCAGTAAATGTTTTCTGGAATTTAAATAATTCTTAAATGATTTATTAATTTCAGAAAATGCCCTAAACTTCAATAAATCATAGAAATTCAACCGTAACTCCAAATTAAATAATTTATATATGAAAAATTATCAGAAAAAATTCAAGGAATCCATCTGTACCATTTTCATGCATGTTAGAACAACTTATAGATGTTGTTTAGCACAAATCATATAAAGGGCATTTAAATAATCACATATGGAGTTTGAATTTGAATCTTGTATTCAAACCAACTTCATTTAATCTGTTGCTAGTTGCATTAGCTCAAAACACATTCATTTTGCCATGTCATGAGCATGCATCATATTGTGCATTGCATTGATTGTATTTCTTCCTTGTTGCCGGTATTTGTTCCCTCCCGGTAGACGATGTTCCGACGTTGTGATCGTTGACACTAATGAAGACTCAATGTTATCTTCAGAAGTGCCAGGCAAGCAAAACCCCCTTGTTCATTCCGATACAATCCTACTCTCTCGCTCCTGCTCTCTTTTAATGCATTAGGATAACACCGATCCATCTGTTACTTGCTGCGGTAGCTGAACCCCTTTATCCTTTGCATGACCTGTCATTGCCACAGTAAATAGATGAAACCCACTAGCATGAGTAGGAGTTGTTTGAGCCCTGTTGTGCCTACTCATTCATGTTTGTTTGTCATGCCTGCTACTGCTTAGAGTTGAGTCAGGTCTGATTCATCGGGGATGAATCAGAGGTGTGTGAACATGTCCTACTGTGTGTGAGCTAAGCGTGTGAACACGATTTGGTAAAGGTAGCGGTGAGAGGCCATGTAGGAGTACATGGTGGGTTGTCTCATTGCAGCCGTCCTCAGGAACTGAGTTCTGTGTTTGTGATCCATGATTCAGCTACTACCATACATTGGGCCCTGAAATATGACCCCGCTCGACTTCTTATTCACCCTCGTCCTCTGTCCAGGAGTTGCAAGTAGTTTCTGGTGTTTGTAGTATGCTGGAGGCCGTGGACAGCGCTGAC
>NW_021239225.1:0-1281 GCF_002162155.2 Triticum dicoccoides | reverse complement strand
TTTGTGTAGGTTCGTGGGACTTGTTGAGGAGCCTCCTACTGGATTGATACCTTGGTTCTCAAAACTGAGGGAAATACTTACGCTACTATTGTTGCATCACCCTTTCTTCTTCAAGGAAAACCAACGCAAGCTCAAGACATAGCAAAGATCTTTATCGGTCAAACCGCATAAAAACATACGTTTTTCCCTTTGTCATCAGTATGTTACTTGCCCAAGATTCGATCGTCGGTATCTTCTTACCTAGTTCAATCTCGTTACCGGCAAGTCTCTCTATTCGTTCCGTAATGCTTCATCCCGCAACTAACTCATTAATCACATTGCTTGCAAGGCTTATAGTGATGAGCATTACCGAGAGGGCCCAGAGATACCTCTCCGAAACACGGAGTGACAAATCCTAATCTTGATCTATGCCAACCCAACAAACACCTTCGGAGACACCTGTAGAGCATCTTTATAATCACCCAGTTATGTTGTGACGTTTGATAGCACACAAGGTGTTCCTCCGGTATTCAGGAGTTGCATAATCTCATAGTTTGAGGAACATGTATAAGTCATGAAGAAAGCAGTAGCAATGAAACTGTAACGATCATAATGCTAAGCTAACAGATGGGTCATGTCCATCACATCATTCTCCTAATGATGTGATCCCGTTCATCAAATGACAACACATGTCTATGGTTAGGAACATAACCATATTTGATTAACGAGCTAGTCAAGTAGAGGCATACTAGGGACACTATGTTTTGTCTATGTATTCACACATGCACTAAGTTTCCGGTTAATACAATTCTAGCATGAATAATAAACATTTATCATGATATAAGGAAATAAATAATACCTTTATTATTGCCTCTAGGGCACATTTCCTTCATCACGGTCACCAGGGACGGCAGCTTCGTGACCGGATCTAGGCCCAGGCTGTCGGCGCGGTGGTGAGTGTGACACATCGGCAACTGGGCGGATCTTCAGGATTCCATCCTTGTTTGGTCCTTGATAGAACGAGGCAACTTTGGGGGGAACCCTAGATCTCCTTTGGATCGAGCAATCGTGGTGCTTTTGTGTCGTAGTCCCTCTTCAGGGGCTCTTTTTGGAGTTTGCTCCGGTTGAAGGGACCAGCGACGCTGGCGTCGCATGCCCGGTGGCGCAACTGCCGATGAAAATTGCGCTGACTACGGTCATGGTAGACGATGGCAGCGTCTTTGATGTTGTTTCCTTGTCGAGGCATCATCGTTGCAGTTTGCGTCATCAGGCTCGGGATGCTCCGGGGAAAACCTTAGAGTC
>NW_021239224.1:0-1080 GCF_002162155.2 Triticum dicoccoides | reverse complement strand
TTGATAATTACCTTTAAGAGGACATGTAATCTAGTTTCTTTTTCCTTTTTAGTTGGAATCTATGCTTCTAGTTGAGTGATGCATGGCCGTTGGTCATCTGTCTGGCTTGGTTCCTGGTGCAATGGTAGTATTGCCGTGTTGTTACCTACAGTCTTCTTTTTCGTTTTGAGGAACTGTTGACGAATAGCTGATCTGCCTTACTATGATTTTGCTTGAATGTACTGTAGTATGCTTATAGACGGAACGTGTTGTATTTGCCAGAAAAACGCGAGTAATGTGTTGGATATTTCTTTTTTGACACAAATGTGCCAGAGATGTAGAGTGTTTGGTTTTGCTGAATATTTTTGTTACCATGGAAACTTTGGGGTCTTAGTGCGGCAATTCTCTGCTTTTTTGTAATACATTTTTGGTACGGACACTTTAGATGTGTTTGTCATGGTTACTATAATATCTGTTTTGCCATTGCGAAAAGACATGATGTGTTTTTCCATGGTTAGTTCCCTCCTAATTCGTAATACACCAACCCTTGTTTGAGTTTTGCCATCATCTAGAGGACAAACAGATTTCTTTTACCATGGCAAAATTGTTAGTGAATCTTCCATGGCGAATTTGCCATGGAAAATTCACAAGGTATCCCATGGCAAATTCACTTTATTGCCAATGGCAATTTTCATTATGGACCATGGCTAATTCGCTTTATGTGCCACCATATTTTCACTTTAAGACAATGGCAATTTTTTTGGCAGAATGGTAAACAATTTTTATCATGGCAAAAATGGCTAGTGAATTTGCCATGGCCGGCGGTGACCCGTAACGACGGCGGCGCGTGCGTAGGAGCTCGCATCCGAGCGGGATAACACGCTAGAACATGTCTACGGGCGACGATGACGCGAGTGGGGGCACGAACATGACCAGAGGGTCACCATAGCACGGCCGGCGACGAGCTTGGGCGGTGTTGCGCTCGGCCAAGGCGACGGACCTAGCTACATCTCGCAATCGATGGTGGGAAGAGAGGCGAAGCAAGTCGGAGCCTACTACAAACCTGTAGTGGTATAAAGTGGGCTTGGGGGAGGCTTAGAG
>NW_021239223.1:0-899 GCF_002162155.2 Triticum dicoccoides | reverse complement strand
GCATTCACTTTAAATAGGGCTCCGTCGAAATCCGTTGAGACGACACCGTATGAATTATGGTTTGGGAAGAAACCTAAGCTGTCATTTCTAAAAGTTTGGGGATGCGATGCTTATGTCAAGAAACTTCAACCTGAAAAGCTCGAACCCAAGTCGGAAAAATGCGTCTTCATAGGATACCCAAAAGAAACTATTGGGTACACCTTCTACCTCAGATCCGAAGGCAAGATCTTTGTTGCCAAGAATGGGTCCTTTCTGGAGAAAGAGTTTCTCTCGAAAGAAGTAAGTGGGAGGAAAGTAGAGCTTGATGAAGTATTACCTCTTGAACCGGAAAATGGCGCAACTCAAGAAAATGTTCCTGAGGTGCCAGCACCGACTAGAGAGGGAGTTAATGATAACGATCAAGATACTTCTGATCAAGCCCCTACTGAAATTCGAAGGTCCACAAGGACACGTTCCGCGCCAGAGTGGTACGGCAACCCTGTCTTGGAAATCATGCTGTTAGACAACGGTGAACCTTCGAACTATGAAGAAGCGATGGCGGGCCCGGATTCCGACAAATGGCTAGAAGCCATGAAATCCGAGATAGGATCCATGTATGAAAACAAAGTATGGACTTTGACTGACTTGCCCATTGAGCGGCGAGCCATAGAAAATAAATGGATCTTTAAGAAGAAGACAGACGCGGATGGTAATGTGACCATCTATAAAGCTCGGCTTGTCGCTAAGGGTTATCGACAAGTTCAAGGGGTTGACTACGATGAGACTTTCTCACCGGTAGCAAAGCTGAAGTCCGTCCGAATCATGTTAGCAATTGCCGCATTCTATGATTACGAAATATGGCAAATGGACGTCAAAACGGCATTCCTTAATGGTTTTCTTAAGGAAGAATTGTATATGAT
>NW_021239222.1:0-855 GCF_002162155.2 Triticum dicoccoides | reverse complement strand
CGAGACATTTTTCACTCTGGGAAAAGTATTTTTGTAAAACTCTTAAGAAAAGCGGGAAGAATCGCGAAAATAAAACCATAAATGCATAAAGCTGGCAGATATTATTAAATACCCAAGCTTACTTAAGAAAAACAATTCGACTTGCGCACGGAGAAGGACTGCTCATTACATATCTTACACGCGGGCGGTAATTATACAGTACATCACTCAGGATATGCGTACATAATCCTGACATGTTATTAAGGCTAGTGCACTTCTCCAGATCCTACATGATGCGCAAACAGGCTACTTCTCACAGCCTATGCACATATCTTACAAAGTGGTACAATACACGGCAGCTAAGCGTACTTAGGCAGAGATGTTGACGATCTCCCTTGCCCTGCCGAGGGCGAGGCGTAGCGAGGTTGGGGACTCGACTTCCTCCTCGCTAATGGGCTCCATACGTGTAGTGTTGCGCAGAGCGGGCGGAGCGATTGCCAGGGGGGAGCAACACGTACAGGAGTGGGCGCAATAACTTGGTTGAATTCTTCGGTAGAAGGCAGTCGACGAGTAGGCGTAAAAGATGCTGATGACGAGACAAAAGTCGGTGGCGGAGCGATGGGTAGGAGCTCCCTCCTGTTGGCAGCACAGCCATGGACTGAGTCCATGCGGGTAGCTACGAAGTCGTCCACCAGGTTGTCGAAGGCTGCCTCCAGGGCCCGGAGATACTCAATGAGCATCTCAAAAGCCTCGTCTCGTTCTCCTCTGGGGCAGGAGTATGCGTAGTGACAGGTGTAAGGCACATGGCACGGAAGATAACGGTAACGACGAGTCTTCATCACGGGAAGGACATCCCTGAGACGAGCTATCGCCTCG
>NW_021239221.1:0-2360 GCF_002162155.2 Triticum dicoccoides | reverse complement strand
CCCCCCCGGGCCAGTGCTCCTCTGAGTGTTGGTCCGAAACGGGCAGCCTGCGGGGCCATCTCGGGGCAACTCAAGGGTTGGTTTTACTCGTAGCTTTGACCTATCCGGTGTGCCCTGAGAACGAGATATGTGCAGCTCCTATCGGGATTTGTCGGTGCATCGGGCGGCTTTGCTGGACTTGTTTTACCATTGTCGAAATGTCTTGTAACTGGGATTCCGAGCCTGATCGGGTCTTCCCGCTAGAAGGAATATCCTTCGTTGACCGTGAGAGCTTGTGATGGGCTAAGTTGGGACACCCCTGCAGGGATTTGAACTTTCGAAAGGCGTGCCCGCGGTTATGGGCAGATGGGAATTTGTTAATGTCCGGTTGTAGAAAACCTGAAGTTGACCTTAATTAAAATACATCAACCGCGTGTGTAACCGTGATGGTCTCTTTCTGGCGGAGTCCGGGAAGTGAACACGGTGTTGGAGTTATGCTTGACGTAGGATGTTCTAGGATCACTTCTTTATCATAGATTCTCGACTGTGCTTTTGCCTTCTCTTCTCGATCTCATTTGCGTATGTTAGCCACCATATATGCTAGTCTCTTTCTGCAGCTCCACCTCATACCTTTTACCTTACCTATAAGCTTAAATAGTCTTGATCGCGAGGGTGGGAGATTGCTGAGTCCCCGTGGCTCACAGATACTTCCAAAACCAGCTTGCAGGTGCCGATGAGTCCGTGCAAATGACGCAACCAAGCTCAGGAGGAGCTCGACGAAGATCTTGTCCTTTATGTTGTTTCATTCTAGTTGATCAGTAGCGGAGCCCAGTTGGGGTCGATCGGGGACCTTGTCGCATTTGGGGTTCTTCTTTTATTTTGGTTCCGTAGTCTAACCTTGATTGTATTTGGATGTTGCAATGCTTACTCATGTAATTGTGTGAAGTGGCGATTGTAAGCCAACTATGTATCTCTTTCCCTTATGTATTACATGGGTTGTGTGAAGATTACCTCACTCGCGACATTGCTTTCAATGCGGTTATGCCTCTAAGTCGTGCTTCGACACGTGGGAGATATAGCCGCATCGAGGGCGTTACAAGTTGTTAAGGCATCGAGGCCCCAGTCCCTTCATCGCTCTGGTAAGGCATCCTGACGTAGAGTTTTGACTCTTCTCTTCTCAAATTTCACTAATTTTTTTTAGGATCACGCGGGTATATTGGAATCGTTTCGATCGATTTGTAACGAGAACATTGTTCTTGGTGCCTCCTGTCATTTAGGGGTTGTGGCAGTGTCCCGGGGAGTTGAGCTCCGAGGTGTTGTCGTCACAATTTTATCATTGCAGTTCTAGAATACCTGAGATTAGTTTCGCCGACATCGAAAATCTCTTTTATGCAGTTGTTGGTGAGATAACCTCGACGCCACCCAGTACTGGGGCGGGAGTTCGGGAGTATTGCCATAACTTGTATAACGGATGCTTTTCGAAGGTTGAGGTAGACGATTTCCGAAGGTTTCTTGGTTATGTGTTGAAGGATGGATACAGCTGGATGTAGGATTTGTTAGTTTTGGGTGAGATATTATGCTTCCCCTGTATCCCTAACACCTGATTGCATAACCGGAAAATTTTGGAAGTTTATAAGTGGGAATTCAAGTAGCTCTTAGGATATCTTTCCGACGGATGTATGATATGAAATTGGGGTTCGACGTCTAGTGGTCCGCCTATTCACGGTTGGTTTTACAGTGGTCTTGTTGTGTCTTAAAGAGTCCTTGGCTATGCCGACTCAGGGACGCTTCGTATGTCATGTGCACTGCCTTGTACATGATGGTGTTGTACGATCGAGCCCGTGTAGGCCCCACCACAAAAACTTCGGACGAAATCTCTATCATATGTTTGTTCCGGCTTATTCCGCAAGTCAATCCTTTGTTTTGTTTTGAGATGTGGTATTCGAGTTGCTTCGAAGTCAAATGTTGATTCCATACCTTCCCCAAATGGTGTTCTCATACTCCGATGTGAATACTAATCCTTCATGATAATCAAGATTGTCATGCCATTTTCTTTTCAACCGGCGTGTTTCTCTTCAAGTGGATCCGATCACTTCAACATTTGCAAGATCAAGTATTAGTTCTTCTCAACGGTGTTTATTTCATCCGTCTCCAAGTTGCCTTTGTTTTCCCTCCCTCCCACCCTTGTTTCTTCAAGGAATCCGATGTCTTAATCAAGTATCCTTTTGTTCTTGTGAAGTCTCTCCATCCCTTTTTCCGTCATAGTTCTATCCGGTGATTCTCATGAAGATTCTAATGGAGCTTCAAGCTCATCATTCTCGGTTTTCTTTCTTCTCCGGTGGATTCAATTCAAGCTTTTGGTGTTGACCATATCCTTTCCT
>NW_021239220.1:0-1074 GCF_002162155.2 Triticum dicoccoides | reverse complement strand
CAAATCAGTCTCACGCCCAGCAATTAAATCAATAGAAATCACAAGGCGAGGCAAACTGAGAAAAAACCATACCGAAGCTGCGCTGCTGCTCCCTCTGGCCGCCCTTCCGTCGGCTGTTGTTCAAAGCACGTCTACTCTCTAGGACCTCCTCTGCCATGCACAGGGTGCTCGCCACGGCAGCCATATATGTCGGCTACAGACATATCCATCTGCCAAAAAAGATACTTCAAAGAAGTTCAGAAGACCCATAGCGCACAAATGTATCCAAATCTGTTTAAAACGAAGGAAAAGGAGGGAGGAGATAGGGTCGAAGGGAGCTCACTCGAGAAGGACGGGAGGTGCTGCCCGGAGGGCTCGTCGGCGTTGGAACCGGCCGCTGGGCGACGGCGAGCCACAGAGTGGGCGGCCTCCGCCACAGCGCTTCACGTCGAGATCGAGCAAACCACAACAAGACACGGACGTTCAGTGTTGCAGCGGACAGTGCGTCGGAACGGTGTGGCATGGGTTTGGGTCTCCATGTGGGCATGCATGCGCTGCGGTGAGAAGCGGATCGACGAGGGGAAGAGGGAGCGGGGGGAGGAAGGATTGGATTGAGATTTATAGCGAGAGGAGAGCACGCAGGGAGCAGGTGAGAAACGCGGGGAGGCGTTGGATGCCTGGTCGATCCGCGTGACGTGCAGCGAGAGGCCGATGGAGCGATGGCATCGGGAACGAACGACTGAACAGAGGGATGGAGGGAGTAAATAGAGCGCCTGGTTTCAAGGGAGAATTGATTCCCGCTTCCTTCCTTGGCATAGGTATATGGGATACTCTTTAATTCATCCCACTGATTTCTGGGGCGTCCCGTGATTGACACACGTCCCCATGTGTGCCCAACCAGCGCTATCCTTCTTCCTGCCTTATCTTACGGGACGAAACAAAGCCACATGTTCTTCCCCTCCAGACGTTTGGGAGCTGGAGTCATTTGGGAGCTGCTGCTTGCAGCTGGAGAAACATGCAGCGGGTTCACTAGAGAGGCTGCCGGTTCAGGTTCATTGTGTCAATGGATGAAAAAGATTTGAGCTGTAGTGGTAG
>NW_021239219.1:0-404 GCF_002162155.2 Triticum dicoccoides | reverse complement strand
GCCACTCATAAGGAAGACAATCAAATAACACCTCATGTTTCAAATTTGTTGCATAACGTTTACCATACGTGCATGCTACGGGACTTGCAAACTTCAACACAAGTATTTCTCAATTTCACAACTACTCAACTAGCACGACTTTGATATTGTTACCTCCATATGTCAAAACAATCATCAAGCGTCAAACTTCTCTTAGTATTCAAAACACTCTTAAGAAAATTTTACTAACTTTGAATACCTATCATATCAGGATTTTAATCAAATTACCATGCTATTAAGACTATCAAAATAATCTAAGTGAAGCATGAGAGATCAATGGTTTCTATAAAACAAATCCACCACCGTGCTCTAAAAGATATAAGTGAAGTACTAGAGCAAAATTATATAACTCAAAAGATATAAGC
>NW_021239218.1:0-653 GCF_002162155.2 Triticum dicoccoides | reverse complement strand
GTTGAGGGCCTTCGTCGTCGGGAACCAGCCGTTGAGTTCCTGAAGCCTCCCCATCAGCACTTCGTCGCCGGCAGCGACAACCCACATATGCTGCTCGCGCGTCGTCATCATACCCTAGCTCTGGGAGCGTCGCGTCATAGCGGTTGTTTTGGATGAGATCCGAGAGGGAGGGAGTGGTGCAGGAAGTGGCGGAGAGCCGATGCGAGAGGCGTGCGTCGCACATGAGCTTGTTTTTGGGTAGAAATCATAACATAGTTCGGATATATAAAGTTCACGTCCGCCACCCGCGCATGCAAACCCACATCGCCGCCATTCCCATGCATGCGTGCCTCAGGCGCAGACAACGAGACGGCCCATCCGAATTAGGCCCATCCGAAGTAGGCCATTAGAACCCTCCCCCACTCCACCTATTCCCCTCGAACTGTGGCCTCCCTCCCTCCATCGCCAGATCCCCCACTCGCGCCCCTCTGTCCGCCGCCCTTGCATGCCGTCGGCGACTCCACCCCCGCGCCCCCCGAACGGGATCGGCCGGATCCATCTCCTCAACCACCGCAGGACAGCGCAGGTACCCCAGTTTCTGTTCACGTCTCAATGGTATCCATGCTGATAATGCTAGGTAGATCGACTGAGTGTAGCAATTTTGTGCCACCAAT
>NW_021239217.1:0-507 GCF_002162155.2 Triticum dicoccoides | reverse complement strand
AAGTGCCCGTGTAAGAGATGAGTTCTCGTCCGAAACCCTGATACTCCGAAAGAGTTTGTCCAGTTTGTACACGAAGTGCGTCCAGTTTTTGCCGTGACCCTCTCTACTCTTTTGCACATGCTATGCGGGTGAAATGATGATACCATGCCAAGTTTCAACATTTTCAGAATTCATTTTGTAGTGATTTTCAATTTCACGGTCATTTAGCTCTCTAAACAATTAGGTAAATGACCGAAAAACAATGAATGATGTCACAACTTGTTGGAAATTGATGACGTTGCTTTGAATGCTGCATATTGAACACAAAAGAAGTCCAAAGTTCAAATAAGTTTAAAAAACATCGAAGTGCCCGTGTAACAGATGAGTTCTCGTCTGAAACCCTGATACTCCGAAAGAGTTTGTCCAGTTTGTACAAGAAGTGCGTCCAGTTTTTGCCGTGACCCTCTCTACTCTTTCGCACATGCTATGAGGGTGAAATGGTGATACCATGCCAAGTTTCAACATTTT
>NW_021239216.1:0-527 GCF_002162155.2 Triticum dicoccoides | reverse complement strand
TTACAGTGGAAAATGATTAGGTTTTGCATTGGTTTACACTAACCTATCTCACGAGTTCTTGTTGAGTTTGTTGTGAATGAAGCTTTTGATAAAAAGAGAAACCATGATATGAGAGGGATTAAGGAGACACAAAAGTTCAAGCTTGGGGATGCCCAAGGCACCCCAAGATAATATATCAAGAAGTCTCAAGCATCTAAGCTTGGGGATGCCCCGGTAGGCATCCCACCTTTCTTCTTCAACAACTATCGGTTAGTATCGGTTGAGCCTAAGTTTTTGCTTCTTCACATGAGTTGTGCTATCCTTGCATTGTAGTTTCCTCTAGCTTTTCTTGCTGTTTTAATGAGGTATCAAGATCTGAAATCCTTTAATGAGAGAGAGACTTACACAAGTTAGAATTTGCTAGAATACTCTATGTGCTTCACTTATATCTTTTGAGCTTCATAGTTTTGCTCATAGTGCTTCACTTATATTTTTTGAGCGTGATAATTTTTGCTCTAGTGCTTCACTTAGATATTTTAGAGCATGGT
>NW_021239215.1:0-645 GCF_002162155.2 Triticum dicoccoides | reverse complement strand
CGATCGAATATCATATCACCCTCTCCGGTGTTGTTTAGAAATTCGGAGCCGTCAAAATCTTCTTCATTCTGATCATCATCTAGCCCGCGTATGATATCGAACATGGTCTGTTCTCTCTCTCTCTGTCGGTATTGTCCGCCATAGCTTTTATTTAACTATGCCAAAAGAAATATAAAACAATTTAGTATTCAAATTACATTGTCTCGAATAATAGATATAATCTCGAATACATTGTCTCGAATAATAGATATAATCTCGAATACATCGTCTCGAATAATAGATATAATCTCGAATACATCGTCTCGAATAATAGATATAATCTCGAATACATCATCTCGAATAATATATAATCTCGAATACATCGTCTTGAATATTATATATGGAGTACATCACTGGCTAGGTAGCTAATAAAGATTGAATACTACAGAAGAATCTAGGACACTCGCGGTTCCTGTGGCGCAGGCGGTGGACACCCAAAGAGAAGGAACCCTCACAGGATCATAGCTGAAGTGAGATCCCTGAAGAAACTGCCAGGTATTGGAGAACCTGCCGCCCTCTAACGCAACCATGTAGCGATGGATGTGCTCGTCCTCCTCCCTGACACGGCGACGTACCTCCTCCGGCGGGGCCGGCTCCGTCCGCACC
>NW_021239214.1:0-1020 GCF_002162155.2 Triticum dicoccoides | reverse complement strand
TAGCAGCCACGTAAAAAATGCAACAACAAAGTAGAGGACGTCTAACTTGTTTTTGCAGGGCATGTTGTGATGTGATATGGTCAAGGCATGATGCTGAATTTTATTGTATGAGATGATCATGTTTTGTAACCAAGTTATCGGCAACTGGCAGGAGCCATATGGTTGTCGCTTTATTGTATGCAATGCAATCGCGATGTAATGCTTAACTTTATTACTAAACGGTAGTGATAGTCGTGAAAGCATAAGATTGGCGAGACGACAACGATGCTACGATGGAGATCAAGGTGTCGCGCCGGTGACGATGGTGATCATGACGGTGCTTTGGAGATGGAGATCACAAGCACGAGATGATGATGGCCATATCATATCACTTATATTGATTGCATGTGATGTTTATCTTTTTATGCATCTTATCTTGCTTTGATTGACGGTAGCATTATAAGATGATCTCTCATTAAATTATCAAGAAGTGTTCTCCCTGAGTATGCACCGTTGCCAAAGTTCGTCGTGCCCAGACACCACGTGATGATCGGGTGTGATAAGCTCTACGTCCATCTACAACGGGTGCAAGCCAGTATTTGCACACGCAGAATACTCAGGTTAAACTTGACGAGCCTAGCATATGCAGATATGGCCTCGGAACACGGAGACCGAAAGGTTGAGCGTGAATCATATAGTAGATATGATCAACATAACGATGTTCACCATTGAAAACTACTCCATCTCACGTGATGATCGGTTATGGTTTAGTTGATTTGGATCACGTAATCACTTAGAAGATTAGAGGGATGTCTATCTAAGTGGGAGTTCTTAAGTAATATGATTAATTGAACTTAAATTTATCATGAACTTAGTACCTGATAGTATCTTGCTTGTTTATGTTAATTGTAGATAGATGGCTCGTGCTGTTGTTCCGTTGAATTTTAATGCGTTCCTTGAGAAAGCAAAGTTGAAAGATGATGGTAGCAATTACACGGACTGGGTCCGTAACTTGAGGATTATCCTCATTGCTGCACAGAA
>NW_021239213.1:0-1727 GCF_002162155.2 Triticum dicoccoides | reverse complement strand
ATATATATATATATATATATATATATATATATATATATATATATATTTCTATCTATCTATGATCTGTATATATACCTATACCTACCTATACTAATTAGAGACTATTTCCATGTTAATTAAAAAATACGAGCCATTGATTTGGTAGGATCAAATTATTACGGTGTAGATAATCCTCTGTTGTAATTTTGCACCGCTGTGAATCCAATGCGTTGCTATCAAGAGTCCTATGCTCGTACGTACTCCTGAAGCAGCACACAAAGCGTATATGGTGTGGCCCCACTATGTTCCCTAACAGAAAAATCAATCAACAAATCTAAAGCCGTAACCTTCCAAGATGCAATCTCCACTCCCGGCTGTCTCTGCAGCAAGGTTGCTCCGACTCCACCAATCAACCCCACGCCCCTACCCTCTTCCCAACCCCGCGCATATACTTGACTCTTTATGATGTGAGGTTTTCTTTGCAGAAATTTGGTACAAATTGTCATCAGCATATATTATTCTCTGGCTAAAGTTTCTTTTAAGGAGATCATTTGGTTCTTTAGCGCTTTGTAGTTACTAAGTGCTTTTCCTATCCTTTATATACTTCACACCGAAGCTCATTGAACACTTCTATTTCCAAAAAAAAGGGGTTTAATTTCTGCCATCTAGCTTCCCGATACAGATAATTGGTTAGTTCACATACAAAGAAAAATAAATGTATAACTTTTTCAATAGCGATTGGACATATTAATGAATATGTAATTTCTACACTCTTCTCAGATGACAAGGTTCTTATTTATTCCAGATGAACGTACAATCATTGACAACCAAATGTAAAGCTATATACACCACTTTAATCTGCCTTTTATTGAGATTTTCTCTCACACATGCCACAGTTCCCCCCATCATCATATCTGATTCGGACTCCATCGCTGCTACCTCATCAATCTCTCTCCCAGGTGGAGGCGCGTATTAGGCATTTAGCCATGGGTTGCCCATAGCTTGGACAAATCAGTGGCTGGATATCTATGTTGCCTATATACATGTGCTTACTTTAAAAGACACACATCATCAGCACAAGGTCACTCTGTTTTTTACTTTTTCATTAACCAGAAATATGGACTTAAAACACATATATTTTCATTCTCATGTAATGGGATATATCTTGGAAGGAAAAAAAATCATGTTGTATCATGTTATATCTTTGAGATAGTGTCATAAAAGAGGGTATCCTCTAATTATATAACCCACGCCTTTCTCTACATGGATGGGATGACTATGAAGATATGACCTGTGTACACTATAAACGCTATCAATTTTATGTAGATTTATTTCAGATTTCATTTTTGGATGATAAACATTTAATGCGAAAAAAATTACATCAAATAATCAAAAATCTTGGTTGTGGAATCATTTGTAGTTTAGGCCATCTTTCAAAGCGAGGCATGCTTGGATAATTTTGGTACAAGGTTTATCAAGTTAGTAGACGGACAAATACACATTTGTCTATATACATGGACTTGAAATTATTTTGTTTGCACAAATGATAATTCGATAGTGTATATAGACATGCTAAATTTGTGTTATTTCACGAATTAATTGCAATTAATTTTTGGTACACAAAATGACTTTGTCTGGAAACGACCACATGAGCCTCTCTTTTTTGACATTGTTGGCAATGGCTTATTGTTGGCCCTCTTGTTTAAACTATTTAGGAACCGGCTATTACATTGAAACGGAATATGCAA
>NW_021239212.1:0-5574 GCF_002162155.2 Triticum dicoccoides | reverse complement strand
AGTCTCGATCCGCATAAAACAATAGATACTTTCGGAGATACCTGTAGTGCACCTTTATAGTCACCCAGTTACGTTGTGACGTTTGATACACCCAAAGCACTCCTACGGTATCCAGGAGTTACACGCTCTCATGGTCAAAGGAAGAGATACTTGACATTGGCAAAGCTCTAGCAAACGAACTACACGATCTTTGTGCTAGGCTTAGGATTGGGTCTTGTCCATCACATCATTCTCCTAATGATGTGATCCCGTTATCAACGACATCCAATGTCCATAGCCAGGAAACCATGACTATCTGTTGATCACAACAAGCTAGTCAACTAGAGGCTCACTAGGGACATATTGTGGTCTATGTATTCACACGTGTATTACGATTTCCGGATAATACAGTTATAGCATGAATAAAAGACAATTATCATGAACAAGGAAATATAATAATACTTTTATTATTGCCTCTAGGGCATATTTCCAACAAATATAATAATACACAAAAAAGCATTAAAAAATATGTACGGAGAAAAATCTAACTATGCCGACGGCCTAGCCGTCGGCATAGATCCGACCAGCGTGCCGCGGATCACTGACGTGGCAGATATGCCGACGGCAGCCGTCGGCATAGCCTCTGCATGGTGCGGCCTGGATCAATGACGTGGCCTGCGGACCTATGCCGACGGCCCCCCGTCTAGGCCGTCGGCATAGCTCTGACGCCGTTTGCCAGGGGGTGGCCGGGCCCCACGTGTATCCCGACGGCCTTCGTAAGTCGACGGTAGCTGTCGGCGTATATGTAGCTAGGCCGACGGCCGTTCTATGCCGACGGGTGCCGTCGGCTTTTCTCTGCGTAGCCCGACGGCCTTTGTACGCCGACGGCCAGAACCAGGCTGTCGGCATATCTCCGGAGAAGCCGACGGGGGCCGTCGGCATTATTCTGGCCGTCGGGGTATGGCCCTGTTCCGGTAGTATATGGTTCTAGCAAAATTTCATCCAAACCTAACATCTGTCTCCAAGGGCCGTTGGCCGAATTTTATTAGAAAGAAGAAACAGAGTGTGTGTGTGTGTTACAAACTGGTGGACAGTCTAGGCGGACTAGAACTGAGCAGGCCAGCAAGCCGGATCGGCAGAGGCACACATCGAGCGAAATATCACGCAGCTAAGTCAGTGATACATCCAGCAGCACGCCAGGTAGCCATCTCTTCTCTAACAAGAACAAGGACTCACTCCGCACTACTGGCCGTATGATCGAAGATCCTAGAATTATGCTCCTTACAAACCTGCCAGTGGATGACAAAACTAACATATGAGGAGCTCTCACCAAAAAGAACAAAATCACTGCTCAAACAATGCAGAAAACTTGGACGAGCGATTTTGTTCTTTTTGGTGAAAGTTTCTCCCACGTTAGTTTTGGATGAAATTTTGCAAGAACCCCAAACATATGATAAAGTTTAATGTCATAAATTTTCAGATTTTTTGGATTTGGTTTGACAGGTTTTTTCAACAAAAAAAAATGCTTACTCGTATGTAGTACACCCGAGGAGAGTTGAAAATCCAGTCTCAAGAAAAATTCATATGTTCTACTGAAGTTGCCGAAATATTTTGACCGAACTGAAACCCAGTCGATTTTATTGAAATCTCACTGAAAGTACTCTAAAGCTCTTTTATGGTATGGGCTTTTACGGGATCTACTAGAGATGCTCTAACATCAGGATCGTACAGCTGAAGATTGACGGCTAAGTAGGTAAGTGTAGGTACCTACCTCTTCTTGACGGCCATTTGCCAAGGAGTGCACCTTCTTGGCGCTGAGCAGGTGCGTGTTGACGAGCTTCCTGGTGTGCTGCCAGTACTCGCCCAGTGGAGAGAAGGTGACGTCGGTGGTGTTGTAGCGTAGGATGTGGGAGGCCATGGACCACGGGCGCGACGCGAGGATGTGGTCGTGGGTGCGCATGACGGCCTCGGGGGGCGCTGGGCGAGGAGACTATGACGGTAGGCACGGCGCCGGCGCGGAGGAAGAGGAGGCCGTTGTGGCCGTACTTGTCGACCAGGTGCTGGAGGAAGATGTGGGTCTGGGCGCCGATGTGGTGGAGGTGGCCGACGATGGGGAGGCTTCCCGGATGCGAAGGCGGGAGCCGCAGCTTGCGTCCGGTCTTGGTGGAGCTCCTTACCGATGCTAGCAGTAAAAGCAGTAAGGGCATTTTCAATGCAGAGGCGCTTGTTTGGGCGCTTGCATCATTAAAGAAAAGGATTAATCAATAAGCACCGGTGGAGGAGTCCGCCTCTCCAACGCATGAGCGTCAGGTTGAGCGCTTAGCTGATTTTTTAAATGTCGAGCTAGCGCCTGACTAGCGTCAAAACAGATGCATGCAAAAAAAAAAGGCTCAAGCGCCCGATGTCAGGAGAGGCATCGATGCCAAGGGAAATCCTGGGATTGACCAGGAATCGAACGGAACGGCCGGGAAAGAGACCCTGGCGCCTGGGCTAAGCGCCCGCATTGTAGATGCCCTAAGGGTACTAGGACGAGGAGCAGTGCCGCCGGCGAGGACGTGCCATGGCCGACGGCGAGCTGAAGGTAGTGGTGGGCAGCTTCAAGAGCCATGTATGGCGTCCACAGGTGACCTGGAGCGTCCAAAGGTGCCTTGTTCTAGCTAGCTAGCGTGCGGTGCGAACGAACATGCGTAGATTGACTTACGCGCCTACCAACGATCGATGGCCCAAACAAAACAAATGCATGCTCATGTCCACCGCCGTGGATGGAGCGTTTTTTGGACTGATGACACGACACGACACGACACGTCCGTCCGTCCGTACAATGCATGCTGCTGTGCCGTGCCTGTACGTCTACGTCTTTAACTACCGTAAATTTTAAGTTTCCGAAATTCAAGCTTGATCATAAATTTAATTACCGAGATCGACTGCGGCGGGGACAAAAATTATACCACTCATTTTGTATTTTCAATATGAACTCAGTGGTATAATTTCAATTTGTAAAAATTATACCGCCGAGCAATTCAGGATGATGAAACGCAGCTGTGGTGACGGCCTCGCCCTTGATGGTTTTTGCGGTCAATGCTCGGTCTCGGCCACCTCCTTTGCCAAAAGGATCATCGGCCGTTTCCGCCGGTTGTGGAGGTGCCTCGATCAAGTCCGGAGGAATCATCGACGTCGTCAAACACACAAGTCCATTTCCCATGCCATGCCATGGCAACCAATTTTACAACTCCCTCCCTGCGTATGCATGCATGCATGCATGAGGTTGGCTCATGCCAGGTACTACGTACGCCTTTGCCGCCATCCCCTTGTAATCGACGAATACCGACGGAGTGGGGCCCGTCGTCGAGCTTGTCTGCGCGTACTATGTGCGCCCTGACCGTCCTCATGTGCATCGCACACTTGGACGTCCTCATGTGTCATCCCAATCATCGAGCGTACCGACTAGCAATTCACAACCTCGCCCTCTATCTATTGATTTATTATTCTCACCCACCAAACCATACCATAATTTAACTTATTACTAGGTAATTGCCCGTGCGTTGAACGGGAACATAAATATTCTAGTACTTTCGCAATAAATGTGTGGAACATAAATCTTTAGGATGTTAAACACATAAACAATTTTTTATAGGTAAATTACTCTTCTTCTAATTTCACGTACTATATCTGCCTCGCCACCTATGTCAGTACTGCATCTAGGCCGTAGTCCCCCGACCACCCCACCAACACACTTTGGGTTTCGAAGATGTATCATGTAGTTATGCTATACCATTTCATGTTATGCTTTTCATTAGCAAGGTGCACCTGAGGTTTCCAATAGCATATGTGATAAACTTCTCTCTCTCTTACCTCCTCCCTCATCTATCTGTAGCTCCCTCCCACCTTTCATTTAACCCTCTTTCTCTCATGAATTTTTATATCTCTCAAAGTGAGGAGGGGGCATGGTTGTTGTCGCAAGACGCCACCACAACACAGTGAGGCAAGAGGATAGAGGGAGATTGGACTTTAAAATGGACATATACCATCTAGAATTAAATCCGTATTAGTATCACTCACCATCACGCATCCATGACACTTTTACAAGGTACACAATTGTCAACAATTCCGTAGAGACTCATAACGAGCTTTGAAGTTCACCAACGACATATATGTACATTCCTTAAGGGAAATTTAGCTACAAGTCTCATCCAAATGTAGCATAGATATCTCGAAATTTTGGTCAAGTGAATAATTCAGAATTTTATTGTCGGAAACCATATTCATTTAAACCATCATGCACGCACGCACGCACGCACGTTCTATTATTTATTTTGCCTTTTTCACTCAAGTAAAGCATCACTTCGTACAAGTTGAGGACTCTGTCATTTCCATGACAATCTTAAAATATATCATTATGACAAAAATTCAAAAAAAAAAGACAGGCATCGACAAAGATAATCGTTTTCAGAAATTTTTAAGACTATTCTCTGAAACATTCTCTGAAAAAAGGTGCAAGAATTACATAAATGCATATCATCTCCAATTTTGTGTACCAGCAACAAATAAACTTAGATATTAATTTCCCTTTTAGCACATCCATGTTATTATAGTATTCTCCTTCAGTGAACGGTAAGCTCCAATTGAAAATCAGGCAAGTAAACTGGTACAAAGAGAAATAAGTTAGACATATGTTGTAGCATAAGATTACAGTGAAGAAATTGTAAAGCAATATCTTCTGACGATCATTGCAGAATTTCTATCATTCCTAAACAATAAGATACTGATGGATATTTTTGTAAAAATCTCGTACGGAAAGGGGAATCAACATCAAGATGTTCTTCCTATGCTTGAACAGCAAGCTCCTTGTTGGTTTATGCATCAAGAGGCAATAAGCTTCAAATAGTGAACAAATACACCAATATATCAGAGGTCATATTCCAGGGAATAGCTTAATAAAAAACATTTGAAAGTTATAAAAGCAAAATTCAATGGTATGACTGAGCTGCTTGCTATGGTTCATTGGAGACAATCTTCAGGACATGAAAGCAAAAGCTACAGAGAGTTTGTGACATTGTTGACACCGTTGCTTACCTTTTATGCTTTGAACAAAAAAAAGGAGTAGCTACTATATATTTTGCTTTGTTCTGTTTATCATATGAATAATGTTACAAATGAGTTGTACACATTTGAAAATTTTATTTACATCATGGCACTCTGCAATTATTGCCGAGACTATTTATCAATGGTGCTTAGCTGAAATGAGAACACACAACAGAGTGCACAACTGGAACCGAAAATACAATGAAATTGAATGGAAGGAATTTATATAGACAGAACATCCTGATGAACAAGCAACCATAGCCAACATCTTTCCTCTCTACTTGTTCTAGGTTCAACGAAATTGCACATTGCACCACGAAAACAAAACCCAATCTCTTCCCACATAACCAATGGCCAGCATCAATCCAAACTGTCTTTCATACACGAGAACAAGAGTATGCGAATCCATGAAAGGAGAATGGAAATTGAAGAATACACTGACCTTGGATTGGATTGGACTCTCTCTCTCTCTCTCTCTCTCTCTCTCTCTCTCTCTCTCTCTCTCTCTCTCTC
>NW_021239211.1:0-1022 GCF_002162155.2 Triticum dicoccoides | reverse complement strand
GGGGCACCGCACACGGCTAAGGAATAGATCACGTGGATCAACTTGTGTCAACTTGTGTGTCTTTGGGGTGCCTCTACCTCAGTATATAAAGGAGCCAAGGGGGGAGGGGGCGCCGGCCAAGAGAGAGAGGCGCAGGAGGAGTCCTACTCCTACCGGGAGTAGGACTCCCCCCCAATCCTATTCCAACTAGGATTCCCAAGGGGGAAAGAGGGAGAGGGGTGGCCGGCCACCTCTCCTAGTCCTAATAGGACTAGGGGAAGGGGGGAGGCGCGCAGCCCCCTTGGGCTGCCCCTTTCTCCTTTCCACTAAGGCCCATGATGGCCCATATGGCTCCGGGGGGTTCCGGTAACCTCCCGGTAACCCGGTAAAATCCCGATTTCACCCGGAACACTTCCGATGTCCAAACATAGGCTTCCAATATATCAATCTTTATGTCTCGACCATTTCGAGACTCCTCGTCATGTCCGTGATCATATCCGGGACTCCGAACAACCTTCGGTACATCAAAATGCATAAACTCATAATATAACTGTCATCGTAACCTTAAGCGTGCGGACCCTAAGGGTTCGAGAACAATGTAGACATGACCGAGACACGTCTCTGGTCAATAACCAATAGCGGGACCTGGATGCCCATATTGGCTCCTACATATTCTACGAAGATCTTTATCGGTCAGACCGCATAACAACATACGTTGTTCCCTTTGTCATCGGTATGTTACTTGCCCGAGATTCGATCGTCGGTATCCAATACCTAGTTCAATCTCGTTACTGGCAAGTCTCTTTACTCGTTCCGTAATACATCATCTCACAACTAACATATTAGTTGTAATGCTTGCAAGGCTTATGTGATGTGTATTACCGAGAGGGCCCAGAGATACCTCTCCGACAATCGGAGTGACAAATCCTAATCTCGAAATACGCCAACCCAACATCGACCATTGGAGACACCTGTAGTACTCCTTTATAATCACCCAGTTACGTTGTGACGTTTGGTAGTACCCAAAGTGTTCCTCCGGTAAA
>NW_021239210.1:0-685 GCF_002162155.2 Triticum dicoccoides | reverse complement strand
AACTGTGCGTCTAGGCGGATGGTAACAGGAGACAAGGGACACGATGTTTTACCCAGGTTCGGGCCCTCTTGATGGAGGTAAAACCCTACGTCCTGCTTGATTAATATTGATGATATGGGTAGTACAAGAGTAGATCTACCACGAGATCAAGGAGGCTAAACCCTAGAAGCTAGCCTATGGTATGATTGTTGTGTTGTTCTACGGACTAAAACCCTCCGGTTTATATAGACACCGGAGAGGGTTAGGGTTACACAAAGTCGGTCACAATGGTAGGAGATCTAAATATCCGTATCACCAAGCTTGCCTTCCATGCCAAGGAAACTCCCATCCGGACACGGGACGGAGTCTTCAATCTTGTATCTTCATAGTCCAGGAGTCTTCAATCTTAAGAACGCTAGCTTTCGGCTTCACCCAGTCTGAGGTACACATCCGGCTGACCTGGCAGTAACAATCGCAGAGGTGCTCCCTTTACCGCCTAGCTGAAAAATCGGGAACGTAGGGGTAAGCACAGGAGCCAGGCAACCCAGCTTGGCCAAAACTTAAGTCATATCGATGCATATAATGGTAAATAAAGGGTACGTGTGGAAGTCTGACACATGTGTTGGGCATGAAGCCCGTATAAATAAGCTTCTGTTTAAAGAAGCCCCCAGGTTTAATGAGCGCGGATAGCGCGTCACTTGATGAG
>NW_021239209.1:0-457 GCF_002162155.2 Triticum dicoccoides | reverse complement strand
GGAGTATCAGGGTTTCGGACGAGAACTCATCTGTTACATGGCCACTTCAATGTTTTTTAAACTTATTTGAACTCCGGACTTCTTTTGTGTTCAGTATGCAGCATTTAAAGCGACGTCATCAATGTCCAACATGTTCTGACATCATTTGTTGTTTTTCGGTCATTTACGTAATTGTTTAGAGAGCTAAATGATCGTGAAATTGAAAATCACTACAAAATGAATCCTGAAAATGTTGAAACTTGGCATGCTATCATCATATCACCCGCATAGCATGCGCGAAAGAGTAGAGAGGGTCACGGCAAAAACTGGACGCACTTCGTGTACAAACTGGACAAACTCTTTCCGAGTATCAGGGTTTCGGACGAGAACTCATCTGTTACATGGCCACTTCAATGTTTTTTAAACTTATTTGAACTCTGGACTTCTTTTGTGTTCAGTATGCAGCATTTAAAGCGAC
>NW_021239208.1:0-1128 GCF_002162155.2 Triticum dicoccoides | reverse complement strand
GCGGGTCCTCATACTCATTGCACGACTGATGGCCGCCGGGGCGGGAGGAGGGGGGCATCCCTTCTCGCGTTACAGGATCTCCGGCCAGAGCTTCATGGCGGCCCTGAACAGCATGGTTCGTTCGACGGAGATGGGCGTCGGGGCGGCGTCCCCGTATTTCTTCTGCGACCTTGACTGCCGCTGTGGCCACGAGGACGGCATGGCGACTGGTTCGGGGGGCTCGATGCGGCTCAGCTACTCATCTCCGCGTGGTGTGGGTGGTGGCAGTGATGCCCGCTGAGATCTCCGGCCTGCTGTAGGGAACCGACGGGTGGCGCGGTCCTTGGGTCATTTTTGCTCTAAGATGGTGTTTTGCTTGTTGCCGGCCCTTATGGGTCTGGCCGTTGACGAGTTCCGGAATGCTCCACCGGAGATCTTCATTGGGTGCTTGACGCCTTTAGATTGCTGGATCGGATGGGATTCGTTTGTGCGCGCCCCTATTTCAGCCCCAGCCCCTATTCTTTACGACATTGTGTTGTTGTAAAGGCTAGGTGTAATTAATATCTCCATGATATGAATATATTCCCCTTACGAAAAATGTTGTACTAGGCGGCGGTAAGCTATCAAGAAAAAAAAAGAAGCACACGTTATTTTGTACGACTCTCACTGATTGCATTGATATGTATTCCATTGCATGATATTGGGGTGTTAAATATGTAGTTTGATGTGGGGACAGACATATAGACACGTACGTTGGTGAGTTCGACCTCCATTTAGAACCTTGTGTTGGTTCCAATCAGAATCTGTCACTATTGGTTTGAAAAGTCTCAAGAGCACTGTGCATGCTTTTCTCTCGGAAAAATGCATGTCTGCACCGAACAACTTTCATTGGTCTAGGCGGAGGTGGGACGCGTGATAGCACCAGATTTGTTTTCCACATATACAAACGAGAGAGAATGCATACCGTGAAGTCTATCTCCTAGGGTGTGGCTCCACGGCGGCGGGCTGCTTCTGGTGACTTGGATGCCGAGCCCTCCATTTCTTATCCCTTTACCACCACAGTACTCTCTCCTCGGTTTTAGTTAGGAAAAAGTCCATTTTAAATTCTGAATTTGTACAGGTTTAGCGAAACAAACCCAAAGTCGAAAT
>NW_021239207.1:0-5756 GCF_002162155.2 Triticum dicoccoides | reverse complement strand
TGGATTTCGATCTCTTTGCTCGAAGCTCCGTTTCCGAAACTGTTTCGGGGGATTGTTGCTTGGTATGTGACTCCTCCATTTGTCCAATTAGTTTTTGCTTTAGTGGTTCATACTTTGAATAATTAGCTACTCTTGCTGCTACTGTAGATGATCTTGCATGCTGAATTCTTAGAGTTCTAAGTAGTTGGAATGCTTGCTATGGCCTCTATGCATCCCTATGAGTAGTTGCTTTCAATCTTGTGAAGTTTTGCTAACAAATTTTTGTGACCCAAAATTTTTCAGAAAATGGTACATGAATATGATGAACCTCTTTCGAAGGAGTTCCGCGAGGAGGAGATCCTTGGAGGCATCTTCGAGTAGCAGCTCCGCTCGTCGGTCTTATGTTGAACCAAGTGAAAGTTCCATACGAGATGCCGCCACCAAAACATGCTTATGGCCATGCAACGATTATATGTAGGGGAAGATATTTTGTTCTTGAGAGCGAGGCCCGAGCCCATAACACAGCAGTTGTGGCCGCACGGCAGGCTGCAGCATCCGCACCGAGAGCCTCCGTGAGCTATCACTCCAACTATTATGCAGGCTAATAACTGATTACCAAGTTACGCCTAAAGCCTAAGCTTGGGGGAGTATGTATTTCCACCGACATTTCATTCATGTTCACACATTTCATTCCAGTTGTCGGTGTCCACACTCTTTCATTGTATTATCCATGCTAGATTTATTTTCTTGCTTTCTTCTTGTGTGTTTGAAAAACTTTGAGAAAATTTAAAAATATATTTCATGCTTCTTTTCGGTTTTTCTTCCTAGTTTAAATTGTTGTAGTACTAAAAAGAAAACCCAAAAATATTTCCTTGTTCTTCTTTTACTTGTTGGAGCTTTCCCATGTAAATAGTTTTTCTCGTTTTTGCCTTTTATTTGCTTGTTCAAGAAAAACCAAAAACTCCAAAAATATTTCAGTGTGTTTCTCTGAATTTCTTTTCTTTCTTTTGAGTCATACCGAGGAGAAGACCACGATGAAAATGTTGAGTGGCTCTCATATGCATTATTGTTGATCTAACAAAGAGCCCATATTGCTTTGTCTTCTCTTGTTGAATAAAATGTTTGCAGATTCCAGCTTAGTCCACGTCACTCTTGCACTATTATTATTTTCATATCATTCGGTCGTGCAAGTGAAAGGCAATAATGAAGATATTTGATGAACTGGATGTGGCAGTGAGAAATGGGTATGAACTCGACTTGTTCTATTTTTTAAAATATGTTTAACCTAGCATCCATGATTTAGCCTATTATGATCTAACGTGTTTGCAATGACAATTAGATATTATAGTTTCTCATGCCATGCATAAGTAGCTAGGAGTGGATAATGATTTATCTTGGATGTCAACATTGTGTTAAAATGATTGTGATGTATTATGATGATATGGTATCGTCCTCGGAATGTTCGAGTGGCTTGACTTGGCACATGTTCAAGCATGTAGTTGAATCAAAACCAACGTAGCCTCTATGATATTTATGTTTATGGTGTTCATATCCTACTCATGCTAGTATCCAATGTTACTTATGCATAATGCATGTTCATGACCGTTGTTGCTCTCTAGCTGGCCACTTCTCAACCTGTTTGCTAGCCTTCACTTGTACTAAGCGGGAATTCTGCTTGTGCATCAAAAACCTTAAGCCCAAGTTATTCCAGACGAGTCTACCATATCTACCTATCACTACTAGAGAAAACCTTATACACAGAAACTTACCAGTAGCACGGGACAAAAAGAAGCGCTACTACAATTTACCACTAGCGCATGTTATCCAAACGCGCTGCAGCTAAGATCATAGCAGTAGTGCGTCTAACTGTAGAGGCGCTACTACTACAATTCCCCTTATTATTCTCGCCAGGCTAACTATAGTAGTAGCATGCCTAAGGAAAGCGCGTTGCTGCTAAGATTGTTGTAGCAGCGTGTTTCGTGCAGGATGCGCTACTGCAAAGGAAAGGAAAATAAAATGAAAAACATATAGAAAAGTAAATGAAAATGAAAGAAATAGAAAAAGGGCAAGGGAAAAAATAAAATGTGAATGAAAATAAATGAAAAATAAAAATAAAGGAGAAATGCGCAGTAGCAGCGGGCTTTATGGACAGGCGCTATAGCTAATGTAGCAGTAGCGCTTTCGTGGAACGTGTTGCTGCTACTTTCCACTTAACCAACCATTCTTCTTCCCCAACACCCACTTCCCCCAAATCCAACACGCGTGCATCTGCTGTCGCCGCCGTCATTGCCCGGCCGCCGCGTGCTCTCCCGTCACCCTACGCACGACGTCGGCACCGCGCCCGACCCCGACCTCGACGCCCCCCTACATCGCCGCCCTCCGCCGTGCACCCGCCGCCAGGACCCCGACCCCGTCCCCGACCTCGACGCTGCGTGCCCCTCTCCCTAACTCCGTCGGCGCCCGAGGTGAGCACGCCCTCCTCCTCCTCCTCCCCTGCCTATGCCTAGCTAGGGTTCTTAGGGTTAAATTTCAGAGTTCATCTAATTAGTTAGGGTTCATCAAATTAGATGCTAATTATGGCAATAGTTGTTAAATAGAATTAGTTTTAGAGTTCATCAAATTAGTTAGGGTTAAATTTTAGAGTTCATCAAATTAGTTAGGGTTAAATTTTAGAGTTCATCAAATTAGTTAGGGTTCATTAAATTTTAGTGTTCATCAAATTAGTTAGGGTTAAATTTTAGACATCATCTAACTAGTTTTTTTACTGTTTTTTAGTAAGTGTTTAATAGAATTAGTAAGAAAATTAATATACTAGTTGAACTAGTTTATTTTAGTAAAAACTAGTTTATTTTTATTTATAGTAAGTGCTTAATTGAACTAGATGAGTTAATACAACTATTTTATTTTTAGTACGAAAATTAATAGAACTAGTTTACTTTTTTAGTTAAAGCAATTATTCCCGCATCGACGTCGATGATGCATATCCCGCATCCTCATCGTCGAGTCGGCGGAGGACACCTGCGTCACCAGATGGGCCATGTCGGGGACTGGGCTCCGCCGGGGTGGTACTGGGAGGCGCTACCTACCGGGGAGCGCAGGTTGGTGAGGAGTCAGCCCGTCATTGACCCAAACCTTCTTTGGTGGCGGTCGCGTGCGCCAGTGACGGTCTAGAGGCTCGAGGACCCCGCGGAGGTGGTGCATCACCGTGTCAGTGAGGTGGACGCGCACGTCCGTTGCTACTTGTTTTGCGTTGGAGCACAGGTTCTCCAATACCTGGCAGGTTCTCCAGGGATCTCACTGGAGCTATGATCCTGTGATTGTTCCTTCTCTGCGGGTGTCCAGCGCCCGCGCCGATACCCGTCGTGCGCTACGGTTTTAGTTATATTAGTGATGTTATATGTATGATACTATTCGGGATGTATTAGTGATAATATTCGACAATGTACGGACGCATGAGATGATTTACTCTTGCTTATTGAATGCATGCTAATTTGAATACTTATTTATTTTACAATTTGGTTTTTCTTATTGAATGATCATGTCAATATTAGTGATGTTATTGAATGATCATGCTCAAATAGGATATGTGCTTGCCCAAGTGACCGGTCATGTTTGTAGGTTACACCTCCGAGTGGCCTATGTTTTGCCGGAGTGTTGATTCATTTCCGTTTCGGCAAATTTCAGGCGCTCGATATGCCCTATTTTGGCAAAGGTTATGCCGGATTTTTCCGTCAATTTTGGCATGACTTGTGCCAGAATATGTAGGAAATATCGAGTGCCCCGGATTGTGTGTTGAGTATCCTGGTAGTTGCCTTCGATCGATTTTTAATTAATGTTTCAACTATGAACATAGGAAATGTCTGACGACGAAAGAGATTTCGGTATATGCGAATAATGCGAAGACGAGTGCGGCCTGTGCGACAGAATCTTCCTAGATGATGATAGGCGCTTCAGCATCAAGCTGGACGAGAACTTCAAAGTGGATACAGTAAGTCACAACGACAAGTCTTTTTTCGTAATTAAGCATGACATCTGCTTCATTTGCTTCAACTTATAATTTAATTTTTTTTACTATTCTACTAGTGTATCCCCTGCCATGCAAGAGTTTTTGTCTTGGATAAGATTGGTTTCAGTCCTATGAAAACTACTATGGAGGTAAAGAGAGTTAACTTGAAGACCGAGCATGGTTATACTTTCCACGCAAAATTATACAACGCAGACACCTACACCTATTTTGAATGCAAAACTTGGCAAGCACTATGCAAGGCTTATGCATTTGAGCCTGATATGGTTATCACCTTTGATATTCGTCCCGAAGATGATATTGAAGGTAATATCGACATCTAGGTCGATGTGCAGACGCCTCCAGCTATACCATTATGTGAGTTTCTCAACCATATTTATGTCTTCGATATTGTTTATTCAAAAATAGTTGACAACTAATTTCTATTGACAGTTTATTTCCATTCAAGCAAACATGTCCGGCGCTTGGTAGACATGACCGTCCACTGTCCCGGGGCTGAACTAAACTGTGAGGAGATAGGTCATTATGTTTCATGGCTTGAGGATCTTCATACTGTCAAGACAAATCATTTTCCTGGACTTAAAAATCTTAGTACTCAAAACGCGAGACCAATAGTGTTCGTACTGAACTATGGTAACATCTATTTAGGAAAGATGGTAAGATTTTTACTATTTGTCCTCAGTGCATCTTTTGCATACATTATTTTTTTAAGCTAAACTTCATTGCTAAGTATGTTACTATACGATGTTCTTCAACAGGGACTCCCGATGAATGTTGTGCCTCATTGGATCGAGACTAAAGGTCCCATGAGAATTGTTAGCTTAAGAACAAGATATCCTACAATGCACTTTAGTGCATTCGGGATTTCTAATAGCGAGGAATGCTTAATAGTGAAAGACTGGAGAAAATTGTGAACGATCGCAGAGAATTACTAGGAGGCGGCAATCAGAAGTGCAGCCCACGATTAGGAGACAGGTTCATCTGCATGCTCCAACTTGATGAAGCAGGAGTGCTACACATGTTTTATGTTATTTTACCTTTGAGAGAGCAGCAGGAGTGATTAGCTAGCTAGAAATGAGTTATGATGATTAAATAGCTAGTGTTGGTGGTAATGACTATGATGATTATTATTAGCTAGTGTTTGGTGGTGATTAGATAGCTACCGCAGCTAGTGTTGGTGGTGATTAGCTAGCTAGAATGAGTTTGAAGATGATGATGTGTACTACACTATGACTATGATAATTAAATAGCTACTGTTGGTGGTAATGACTATGATGATGATTAAATAGCTTGTGTTGGCGGATTAGATTCAAGTGGAGGCAACATGTGGTGCACATCGAAAGTACTACTAGTCCAAACAAGATCAAGTTTGGATTAGTAGTATATTTTTGACATGCACCACATGTTCGCTCCACTTAAACCTAGTCCACCTTCATTTGACACACTGTTATGGACATATTGATATAACAACCTCATAATTGGTATTGTACCAAAATTTGTATAACGGCGTATAAATACACTAAAAAATTAAAAAATGAGAAAAAGAATACTAGTAGCGATGGAGAGTAAACACGCTACTACTAGCTATATTAGCAGTAGCGCTGGAGCGAACAAACGCTGCTGCTATATGTCTTAGCAGCAGTGCATGTAGCACGCGCTACTGCTAAGGAATAGTTGTAGCGCCTTATCAGTAGCGCGTCCTCCCGCGCTACTGCTAGGGTTTTCCCTAGTAGTGTATATGCGGTATTACCCT
>NW_021239206.1:0-941 GCF_002162155.2 Triticum dicoccoides | reverse complement strand
GGAAATGCATTATTTGAAATTGAATTGCATCTTCTGAATTTGAAATCACAGATATGTTTGCAAATTACTTTGTGAAATACATGTCTTAAGATTGAAATGCATGTTGTGAAATAACGGTTTTACCTTGAGGAATTCAAGTATATAATTATGTGTAAAAATGAAATATTTATTCAATCGAAACATTCTAATGATGGATTTATTTGGGAGAGAGGAGAGATGCTAGATGATTTATTTCGAGAGTACATATGATAGAGGACTTGTGCATGAAAGTGTCTTTCTGCTCCCGAGCTCATTTGAGCTCGGTGAACAGTAAAATCGAGAGAGAAGAGACACGTGGGTGGGCTCCAAAGGCATGCATGAGTTGACATAATACATCAAATGCAGGGGTTATGTGGGATAAAAAATTTCTTTTGCGAGGGATAAATACATCAACGTTCTACTTTTTTTGGTAAACGTTTGCGTTCGGCGCGCCAGCCAAATGCAGCGCTGGTGGAGGGCGAGCCGTGCAATCTATTTTCAATCGTACGCCTCGCGATCCCTCCGTGCTCAATACAGCTAGGCCCACAAATCGTTTTTTCTCTACGCAACCTTATCCTCTTAACCGTTTGTCCTCATCCCTTCCTTCTTCCTCGCAGCAAGCTCCTCTGCGGCTGTCATGGCCGCTACCTCCGGTGACAAGCCAACTCTTCGCAGGCCTCGGCCACGGCCATGACGATGCTGCGGTCCTGACACCCATGGCCGCCGCTGCTGGGGGCGCCGTATCCGGGCAAACCTGCAGGCGAGGTAGTGCAGCCCCCGTGTGCTGCAACCGCTAAAAAAAAGCTTCAAACTCTAGATGAAAAGCTTCAACCAGATATACAAAAAGCTGCGTTCAGTGCCATAGAGGAAAGCTACAACCGTCTACAGAAAATACTACAACCTTCGATGAAAAAAGCTTCAAC
>NW_021239205.1:0-391 GCF_002162155.2 Triticum dicoccoides | reverse complement strand
GAGTTTAGGCGAAGCCCTGCGCCGGTAGAACATCATCATCGTCACCACGCCGTCGTGCTGACGGAACTCATCCCCGAAGCTTTGCTGGATCGGAGCCCGGAGATCGTCATCGAGCTGAACGTGTGCTGAACTCGGAGGTGCCGTACGTTCGGTGCTTGGATCGGTCGGATCATGAAGACGTACGACTACATCAACCGCGTTGTCATAACGCTTCCGCTTACGGTCTACGAGGGTACGTGGACGAACACTCTCCCCTCTCGTTGCTATGACATCACCATGATCTTGCGTGTGCGTAGGATTTTTTTTGAAATTACTACGTTCCTCAACAGTGGCATCCGAGCCTAGGTTTTATGCGTTGATGTTATATGCACGAGTAGAACACAAGTGAGTT
>NW_021239204.1:0-432 GCF_002162155.2 Triticum dicoccoides | reverse complement strand
AGGGGCATGGATGGCATAAAAATAGCAACAGGGAAATGACTTAGTGAAATTCTAAATCCCTGAAATCAGCAATATCACGAGAGCTACTTTGCATGCTTGTGCTAGTCACCACATTGATCACAAAAATACATGGCATACACCCCTGTAAAGATGGCATGTCATAGCCCAAAACACATGTAGAGCTTATGCCCATATGCAGCACACAAGAAATGTAGCAAAAATGACAAATACTCATAATCTGCTAAGAATCAGGAACTAACATTTTATAGCACCCTTGCAACAGTCATTTGTGCATCAGGATGGACTCAAACAAGAATGACACAATGGAACAAAATGAAGAGAACATCACGATGAACATTTTGATATATCACACGCACGAAACGAAGCTACGGATGAGAAGTTATGGCATCACAAACAGGGGCATAAAATGTA
>NW_021239203.1:0-442 GCF_002162155.2 Triticum dicoccoides | reverse complement strand
TGGCGCGCGCCCAAGAGGCCTCGGCCACCTCCTGCTTCCACCGAGGCGTTCCCGAGCCTCCCCCTCACGCCACCACGATGCCACGAACCCCTCCCTGGTGGCCCTCTCTCCTCTCCCTCACTCGCTGCCCTCCTTCCCCTCTCCCTCTTCGCTCTTCGCCCGAACAGAGAGCCGCCACCGTCGTTCGCTGCCGCCATGCCCACCATGCTCCTCTCGCCTCCCCGTGTAGTCTGCAAACTCCGCCACCGCCTGTTACGTCGCCTCGAGCAAGCCCCGAGCGCTCAGACGCCCCAACTCGACCGCATCGACTCGTCTTCAAGCTTCGGTCGCCGGAGATCGCCGTTGCTGTCCCGTCGCCCCAGGCCTTCCCCGAGCACGCCGACCGTCTCATCGTGATCTCCGTGAGCCCCTACTTCGTTTCCCCTAACCCCACGTCCGATTT
>NW_021239202.1:0-1377 GCF_002162155.2 Triticum dicoccoides | reverse complement strand
GTGGGAGGCATAGGATGAAGATGGTCTCTCTCAAACAACTCTGCAACAAAATAACAAAGAGTCTCTTGTGTCCCCAACACACCCAATACAATGGTAAATTGTATAGGTGCACTAGTTCGGCGAAGAGATGGTGATACAAGTGCAATATGGATGGTAGATATAGGTTTTTCTAATATGAAATTATAAAAACAGCAAGGTAACTAATGATAAAGGTGAGCACAAACGGTATTGCAATGCTAGGAAACAAGGCCTAAGGTTCATACTTTCACTAGTGCAAGTTCTCTCAACAATAATAACATACCTGGATAATATAACTATCCCTCAACATGCAACCAAGAGTCACTCCAAAGTCACTAATAGCGGAGAACAAACGAAGAGATTATTGTAGGGTATGAAACAACCTCAAAGTTATCCTTTCTGATCGATCTATTCAAGAGTCTGTAGTAAAATAACACGAAGCTATTCTTTCCGTTCGATCTATCATAGAGTCCATACTAGAATAACACCTTAGGACACAATTCAACCAAAACCCTAATGTCACCTAGATACTCCAATGTCACCTCAAGTATCCATGGGCATGATTATATGATATGCATCACACAATCTCAGATTCATCTATTCAACCAGCACAAAGTACTTCAAAGAGTGCCCCAAAGTTTCTACCGAAGAGTCAAGACAAAAACGTGTGCCAACCCCTATGCATAAGTTCACAAGGTTACGGGACCCGCAAGTTGATCACCAAAACATACATCAAGTGAATCAGGTGATATCACATTGTCACCACAGATAAGCACATGCAAGACATACATCAAGTGTTCTCAAATCCTTAAAGACTCAATACGATAAGATAACTTCAAAGGGGAAACTCAATCCGTTAAAAGAGAGTATAGGGGGAGAAACATCATAAGATCCAACTATAATAGCAAAGCTCACGATACATCAAGATCGTGCTGAATCAAGAACAAGAGAGAGAGAGAGAGATCAAACACCTAGCTACTGGTACATACCCTGAGCCCCGAGGGTGACTACTCCCTCCTCGTCATGGAGAGCGCCGGGATGATGAAGATGGCCAACAGTGATCGATTCCCCCTCCGATAGGGTGCCGGAACGGGCTCCCAAGAGGTTTTTGGTGGCTACAGTGGCTTGCGGTGGCGGAACTCCCGATCAATTGTCTTTCTGGAGGTTTCAGTATTTATTGGTATTTTTGGCGTAGGTCTCATGTCAAGGGGGTCTCCGGGCTATCCACGAGGAAGGGAGGTGCGCCCAGGGGGTGGGTGATGAGGATATAGACCTAGGGTAGGGTCGTAGGCCTGACCAACATACCCTACCCAAGGTCACTACCCTAGAAGCAAAGAAGCTCAAGAGAAAACAGGGAGT
>NW_021239201.1:0-733 GCF_002162155.2 Triticum dicoccoides | reverse complement strand
CAAAATGATGTACCTTCTGACAGTTCTGCATATAAAATGCGCCCTGTATAGATAGTAGCCCCTGAGACTTGGTGCGGTGTCAAAAATGACGGCACGCCGAGGATGATAACCCCAGGTATAATATGCGCTCTTCCTATGTAGGTGGCGAAGCATCCGGTGGCTAGCCGGGCTGATGAATTTGCCGAACTGAAGCTGCAACTTGACGTGGCGGATGCGGACATCACGCTTGTTAATAAGTGGCTTGACGAGTCACAAGGTATGCAACTTCTCCGCGGACACCTGGTAAGGGAGCTTGATGCGCATGCCTTACAACATGTATGCTTAATCCAGATGGTGCCGCTGCTATGGAGAACCTTCGGGTAGAGCTTGCCCGAGCCAAGGAGCAAGCCAGAAAAAGTGATGCGGCTGCCTTAAAGGCGGCCGCAGAGCTAAAAGCCGAACAGGCTGCTCACTACCGAAGCAAGAAAGATATGGCCGAGATGGCCGTGAAATTGAAGAATGCTACTGACCGTTGCGAGCTTCTTGAAAATGAAGATCGAGCGAAACAAGAGGACCTGAAAAAGGCCGCCACCGAGGCCAAGGATACTCGCTCTGTGATGAGAGCTATGAAGGAGGAGTTACGTCAGGCCGGAGATATTGCGGCTGAAAAGCCGTTTCTGATGCGGAGGAAATTCACGGATCCTAAGTATGCTCAATTGGACCGGTTGTGGGGTGCGGAAGATGCTTATCTGGA
>NW_021239200.1:0-1657 GCF_002162155.2 Triticum dicoccoides | reverse complement strand
AAATTATCAGGAGAGGAATAAATGCGGTATACCCTGCAGTAAGCCATGCAGAAGCCGCTGCCGCGGTGGCAGCAGCAGCAGAAGCGTCCTCGGCGGCGGCGCGTTCGGCGGCGCTGGACATGGTGATGACGGAGACGACGCGGACGTAGTGGATCGGAGGCGAGCAGTTGCTTCCCAAAAACCTATTCGTCTCTCTCCCGTACAGGAAGCAGAGAGATGGAGTTTTGGAGACCTGCTCTCCCGTCGACCGTGTACGCGGCGGACGGGATGGAGTCACCGGCGGCAGCAGCAGCAAAGGAACGACGGTGGGCGGTTTGCGTGGAGCAGATGTGATCTGATCGTGGCAACTGCGCATAGGTGTGAGCTCGGCTCGGCTCACTCCCGCAACCCGCGGCGAGGCGAGGCGAGGCGTGGCGTGGCGCGAGGCGGACGGCGGAGGAGGAGCGCGCGAGGGCCTCTTCTCTTCTCAAGCTTCAATAGCATGTAGAAGAGTCATCCTTATAAACCACTCCAACTTTCCTTCCACTAGCATGGTGGGACTAAACTTCCCACCACCTTGTCATGCCACCTACATGGGCCCTTAGAGATAAAATCTGAAATTGTCATATGGCTCTAGGCCCATCCCACATTTCAACAGGAAGATCTGAAGACCGAGCCTACTGACTGCTTCACGCGTTGCCTTTTCTTTTCTTCAGTATCGACGCGGTCTACGCGATGTAGACTATCACAATCCATGTCCCTGCTCACGTATATCAAGGGTTCGTCGATCAGCATTCAACTCGAAGTTCTCTTGTCTCAAAAAAGAAAAACTTGTAACTTCCTTTATTACATATATCATCTTCACTACGTGAATTTTGTGTTACAACTAATTATATTGCAGCCTTTTAGTGATTTATTTTGCATCTTTCAAGTTTCAATGACAAAAAAAGTCACAACCTCCAAATTAAAAGGCAAACGATCAACAAAATTACAATATTCTAATCAAGAAGTAAAGTTTCATAACATATACAGTAAAGTTAACAAGCTTTGAATTACATCCACCAAAAAAAACAAGTTTAGAATTGGTAAGATGGAGCTTTCAGCTCTCAAGTTGAGCCGTACAATTGACCCACAGTGCATCATCCTGGATTGCAAAATTACATCATCAAGTGAAATAATACATTATGAGATACTTTAACATTATGAGATAATAACATCATCAATTGATACTTTAACATCAAGTGAAATAATAACATCATCAATTGATGTGTTTTACGCATGTGTAAAATTACATTATGAGATACTTTAACATGTCATTTAAAAAGCAAACACATGTATTTGAAAATACTTGTTTTACTAGAATCAGTCCACAATATGAAAATCGTCCGTAAAAGGTCTCAGTGTAGCAAAACCTATATATATTTCTTATGAAACATGAGCAACTATTATTGACCACAGATATTATTATAGCTGACGACGATCACTGTTCTTTTCTTGGATAGATGGTACACTGGTGTGTGGTCCTTTGTGTCCGTGATCCAAATCTAGGCACGCAAAAGCCTCCAGCGGCACGTTTGTACCGTGCACCTATGCAGAGTGTTCGGCTGCACATGGCTTCCAAATCAATAGGGCCCCTAATTTTCTATGTAATAGAGTAGTGATAATGAGCTTAAAAAAA
>NW_021239199.1:0-1215 GCF_002162155.2 Triticum dicoccoides | reverse complement strand
TCTTGATAACCCACAATCAAAGAATCAACGTTATGATAAGAGAGATTTTGTTGCTAGGAAGCACGGTAAAGAAAGAGAACCATGGGTTCAGAAACCCATGCCATTTCCTCCTAAACCATCCAAGTCAAAGGATGATGAGGATTTTGAGCGCTTTGCTGAAATGATTAGACCTATTTTCTTACGTATGCGCTTAATTGATGTGCTTAAAGTAAATCCTTATGCTAAGTATATGAAGGATATCATCACAAATAAAACAAAGATACCTGAAGCTGAAATTTCCACCATGCTTGCTAATTACACTTTTAAAGGTGGAATACCAAAGAAACTTGGAGATCTGGGTGTACCAACTATACCATGCTCTATTAAAAGAAATTATGTTAGAACTGCTTTATGTGATCTTGGAGCCGGTGTTAGTATTATGCCTCTCTCTTTATATTGTAGACTTGAATTGAATAAGTTGACACCTACTGAAATATCTTTGCAAATGGCCGATAAATCAACTGCTATACCTGTCGGTATTTGTGAGGATGTGCCTGTTGTGGTTGCAGATATCACTATCTTAAAGGACTTTGTTATTCTTGATATTCCCGAGGACGATAGTATGTCTATTATCCTTGGTAGACCTTTTCTTAATACTGCAGGGGCTGTTATTGATTGCAACAAAGGCAATGTCACTTTTCATGTTAATGGTAATGAGCATACGGTACACTTTCCGAGGAAACAATCTCAAGTTCATAGTATCAATTCTATTGAAAAAGTTCCAACTATCATTTTTGGAGGTTTTGAATTTCCTCTCCCTACTGTCAAGAAAAAGTATGATATTCTTATTGTTGGGGATTTTCATATCCCCGTTGAGGTAACTTAGTGTTATTCGAAATTTCTCCGGTTCCGTGTTATTCGGACTGAGTTTGTTAACAAGACTTGATCAACCTTGTTAGTGGATTCATTTTGATGATCACGAGATGGATGGAACTAGAAGGCACAACCTTCTGTACCCTCCTTTTACTTTCTGTTATTTAGAATAAATAAAGCAAAAATAGTATTATCTGTCTGTTTTCTGAATTATCCGTGCAATAAAAAATAGTCCGAAAATAAAAGTGCTCCAAATGCCCTGCAAATTTAGTATGATTTTTTCTGGAATATTTGAGTATTTTTGGCACTGAAAACACTACAGGAGGGGCAGGCACCAGGCCACGAGAGAGGAGGGCGCCCCCC
>NW_021239198.1:0-1540 GCF_002162155.2 Triticum dicoccoides | reverse complement strand
CCATCATCTTTCAGCTTGGTTTTCTCTAGGAACGCGTTGAAGTTGAGGCCAACATTAGAGTGGGCCATTTGATCTACAAGACATAATGTAAAGATTTTAGACTAAGTTCATGATAATTAAGTTCATCTAATCAAATTATTCAATGAACTACCACTCAGATAGACATCCCTCTAGTCATCTAAGTGAAACATGATCCGAGTCAACTAGGCCGTGTCCGATCATCACGTGAGACGGACTAGTCAACATCAGTGAACATCTTCATGTTGATCGTATCTTCTATACGACTCATGCTCGACCTTTCGGTCTTCCGTGTTCCGAGGCCATGTCTGTACATACTAGGCTCGTCAAGTTAATCTAAGTGTATTGCGTGTGTAAATCTGGCTTACATCCTTGTATTCGAACGTTAGAATCTATCACACTCGATCATCACGTGGTGCTTCGAAACAACGAACCTTCGCAACGGTGCACAGTTAGGGGGAACACTTTCTTGAAATTATTACGAGGGATCATCTTATTTAATCTACCGTCGTTCTAAGCAAATAAGATGTAAAACATGATAAACATTATTGCAATCAAATAGTGACATGATATGGCCAATATCATTTGCTCCTTTTGATCTCCGTCTTCGGGGCTCCATGATCATCGTTGTCACCGGCATGACACCATGATCTCCATCATCATGATCTCCATCATCGTGTCTTCTTGAAGTTGTCTCATCATCTATTACTTCTACTACTATGGCTAATGCTTTAGCAATAAAGTAAAGTAATTACATAACATTTATGTTGACACGCAGGTCATAAATAAGACAACTCCTATGGCTCCTGCCGGTTGTCATACTCATCGACATGCAAGTCGTGATTCCTATTACAAGAACATGATCAATCTCATACATCACATATATCATTCATCACATCCTTTTGGTCATATCACATCACACGGCATATGCTGCAAAAACAAGTTAGACGTCCTCTAATTGTTGTTGCAAGTTTTTACTGGCTGCTATAGGTTTCTAGCAAGAGCGTTTCTTACCTACGCCAAAACCACAACGTGATATGCCAATTTCTATTTACCCTTCATAAGGACCCTTTTCATCGAATCCGATCTGACTAAAGTGGGAGAGACAGACACCCGCTAGCCACCTTATGCAACTAGTGCATGTTAGTCGGTGGAACCAGTCTCATGTAAGCGTACGTGTAAGGTCGGTCCGGGCCGCTTCATCCCACGATGCCGCCGAATCAAGATAAGACTAGTAACGGCAAGTAAATTGACAATATCGACGTCCACAACTGCTTTGTGTTCTACTCGTACATAGAAACTACGCATAGACCTAGCTCATGATGCCACTGTTGGGGAACGTAGCAGAATTTTAAAATTTTCTACGCATCACCAAGATCAATCTATGGAGTCATCTAGCAACGAGGGAGAGGGGAGTGCATCTACATACCCTTGTAGATCGCGAGCGGAAGCGTTCAAGAGAACGGGGTTGATGGAGTCGTACTCGTCGTGATCCAAATCACCGATGACCTAGCGCCGAACG
>NW_021239197.1:0-1188 GCF_002162155.2 Triticum dicoccoides | reverse complement strand
AGATCATTCAACTAATGATGTGATCCCGTTAATCAAATAACAACTCTTTGTCCATGGTTAGGAAACATAACCATCTTTGATTAACGAGCTAGTCAAGTAGAGGCATACTAGTGACACTCTGTTTGTCTATGTATTCACACATGTATTATGTTTCCGGTTAATACAATTCTAGCATGAATAATAAACATTTATCATGATATAAGGAAATAAATAATAACTTTATTATTGCCTCTAGGGCATATTTCCTTCAGTCTCCCACTTGCACTAGAGTCAATAATCTAGTTCACATCGCCATGTGATTTAATAGAAATAGTTCTCATCACCATGTGATTAACACCCGTAGTCCACATCGATATGTGACCAACACCCAAAGGGTTTACTAGAGTCAGTAATCTAGTTCACATCGCTGTGTGATTAACACCCAAAGAGTGCTAAGGTGTGATCATGTTTTGCTTGTGAGATAATTTTAGTCACCGGGTCTGTTATATTCAGATCCGTAAGTATTTTGCAAATATTTATGTCAACATTGCTCTGCACGGAGCTACTCTAGCTAATTGCTCCCACTTTCAATATGTATCTAGATTGAGACTTAGATTCATCTAGATTAGTGTCAAAACTTGCATCGGCGTAACCCTTTACGACGAACCTTTTTTCACTTCCATAATCGAGAAACATATCCTTATTCCACTAAGGATAATTTGACCGCTGTCCAGTGATCTACTCCTAGATCACTATTGTACTCCCTTGCCAAACTCAGTGGTAGGGTATACAATAGATCTCGTACACAGCATGGCATACTTTATAGAACCTATGACCAAGGCATAGGGAATGACATTCATTCTCTTTCTATCTTCTGACGTGGTCGGGCTTTGAGTCTTACTCAATTTCACACCTTGTAACATAGGCAAGAAACTCTTTCTTTGTCTGTTCTATTTTGAACTACTTCAAAATCTTGTCAAGGTATGTATTTATTGAAAAACCTTATCAAGCGTCTTGATCTATCTCTATAGATCTTGATGCTCAATATGTAAGCAACTTCACCGATGTCTTTCTTTGAAAAAACTCCTTTCAAACACTCCTTTATGCTTTGCAGAATAATTCTACATCATTTCCGATCAACAATATGTCATTCACATATACTTATCAGAAATGCTGTAGTGCTCCCACTCACTTTCTTGTAAATACAGG
>NW_021239196.1:0-1421 GCF_002162155.2 Triticum dicoccoides | reverse complement strand
ATACCGTGCACAGCGCTCGGCGGCTTCCCTGGCGCATCTCCAAAATAGTTGTGCGCCATGCTCCCTTTTTATAGTTTTCTTTTTCTGAACTTGCTACCAATTAGGGTGTGCCAAGAAAAGATGGCAAAAGACAGAAAATAAGAAGAACGTAAAAGGGTCAAAGAGCCTCGTGTTGTGGATAAGAAATGTGTGGTATACGAGAGGATAAGGACACATGTTACTACAGGGTGAATAAATAAACATTTGGTTCGCAGAAAAGAGATACATTTTATTATCATGTGACACGGACCAGTTCTAAACTTACATCTTTCAATTCTATTGTTCATAACAAAAAAAGGCTAAGAGGAGCCCGGTTCATATTGTTTCATTTTTTTGTATCTGAAGTTGCGCGAGGAAGTTACATGAATAGAAGAAAAGAAAGAAAATGATGTTTATTGTGCTACAGTAGATGGGTGGAATTTGCGGCACTTGGGTGTTGTTTGTCTATGTATGTGTCAACATGTTATTTAAAGAAGTTCTAGTGCATACATTTGCATAGTTGAGATGACAATAAAAACATAAGTTCATTATATGGATGCGACAGATGGTGCTTGGTCAGATGATTGTGGTTTTCTACTAAAAAAATTGGATAAATAAATGACATATGTTTGCAACCCAGTTTTGTTCTCGAATGCATGCAGGATGTACAAGCAAGCGCAAAAGTGTGTGCTGTGTGATTTTGTTGCCTTTAATTTTACATAAAATGAGAAAAACAAATTCCAATTGGGCGGTTTGGTGTTTTTCACATAACTAAGACTTGAACTGTTACTAATGAATAACACCAAGAAAATCCAAATTGAAAAAACCAAGAAGTTCAATTTTAAAAAAATAAAATAGTACAATGTACACGAAAAACCAAGAAGATATATTTAAAAGTACAGAGCAGTTCAATATTTATTGCAAAAAATCAAAATTTTCCTGTTACTAATGAATAAACCAAGAAGTTCGGTTTAAAATAACGAAGAAGTTTGACATTTATTAAAAAAAACTCCAATTTTTCACGTTTCTAGAAAATACACAAAAGAGGTTCAAAAAATTGAAAAAACTCAGATATTCTCACGTAACCGAGAGAAGTTCAGGTTGATAACTGCCAGAAGTTCACGTACTACATAGTGTGCATTTTGTATGGAAAAAAGAATAAAAAAGCAAAGGCTAAAAAGTTTTTTTGCTAGAAGTTCAAGTGCTCAGCCCGAGAAAGTTCAAAAATTCTTGTGAGAGGTTGAATAAAAATACGTTAAAGAAGTTCAAGGTGAAAACAACGAGAAGTTCAACTACTGCAAGGGATGCATTTCAAATGAGAATAAAAGTATAGAAAATTAAAAGCTTAAATGGTTTGTTGAAAGAAGTTCAAGTGCTCTAGCCGGGGAGGTTCAAAAATTCTT
>NW_021239195.1:0-969 GCF_002162155.2 Triticum dicoccoides | reverse complement strand
GATATGAAGTCTCCGACAAATTCTTCAGCTGTAAGATGGAGGAAAACAGTTCTGTCAGTGAGCACATACTCACTATGTCTGGGTTGCATAACCGCTTGACTCAGCTAGGAGTTAATCTCCCGGATGATGCGGTCATTGACAGAATCCTCCAGTCGCTTCCACCAAGCTACAAGAGCTTTGTGATGAACTTCAATATGCAGGGGATGGAAAAGACCATTCCTGAAGTATTTGCTATGCTGAAATCAGCGGAGGTAGAAGTCAGGAAGGAACATCAAGTGTTGATGATCAATAAAACCACTAAGTTCAAGAAAGGCAAGGGTAAAAAGAGCTTCAAGAAGGACGGCAAGGAGGTTGCCGCGCCCGGCAAGCAAGCTGCCGGGAAGAAGCCAAAGAATGGACCCAAGCCCGAGACTGAGTGCTTTTATTGCAAGGGAAGCGGTCACTCGAAGCGGAACTGCCCTAAGTACTTAGCGGATAAGAAGGCCGGCAAAACCAAAGGTATATGTGATATACATGTAATTGATGTGTACCTTACTAGTGCCCGTAGTGGCTCCTGGGTATTTGATACCGGTGCAGTTGCTCACATTTGTAACTCAAAGCAGGGGCTGCGAAATAAGCGGAAACTGGCAAAGGACGAGGTGACGATGCGCGTCGGGAATGGTTCCAAGGTCAATGTGATCGCCGTCGGCACGCTACCTCTGCATCTCCCTTCGGGATTAGTTTTAAACCTTAATAATTGTTATTTAGTGCCAGCTTTGAGCATGAACATTGTATCGGGATCTCGTTTAATTCGAGATGGCTACTCTTTTAAATCTGAGAATAATGGTTGTTCCATTTTTATGAGAGATATGTTTTATGGTCATGCTCCTATGGTGAATGGTTTATTCTTTATGAATCTCGAACGTGATGCTACACATGTTCATAATGTGAGTACCAAAAGAAGTAAAGTTGATAATGATAGTCCCACAT
>NW_021239194.1:0-1112 GCF_002162155.2 Triticum dicoccoides | reverse complement strand
CTCTTTGAACCATGTCCTAGATTCATGCTATACAACTTTCCCCCTTCATTTCCTCTTTGAACCACGTCCTAGATTCATGCTATATACAACTTTTCCCACTACTTTCCCCCACTCCTTTCCTCTTTGAACCACGTCCTAGATTCATGGTATACATGCAGCTAGAGCAATGCATGTGGAGTAAGTAAATTATACCTGAAGGTTCTTAGGGCGTGGTTTGGTGGGTGACGAGACGGCGGCGAAGAAGAAGGGGTCGGAGGCCCTCCCGCGCCGCCATTGGGTGGAAAGTGAATAGATGCGCCGATAGTCCCTCACCGACAGTGACAGCGTTAAGCCTCCTTCCCTTCCCAGCGGACGGATCCTGCCGGCTCTTTGAGCAGCAGTGAGGGGAGAGAGAGGCCAACGAAGTCTTGTTTAGATCTAGAGAGGGCGAGAGAGTGTGAAGAGAGCAACTACAAGCGTTGAGGCTCCAGCGTGTATATATATACTGGAGAGAGAGTGTGAAGCGTGCAAACCCTAGAAAACATTTTGACCAGTCAAAGAATCCTCCTGGCACAAATTATGCTCAAGTGTAGTTATCGAACCCGAGACCTCAAGTTTGATGAGAAAACAGGCTAACCAGCTACACAACCCTCCCGTTATGTTCAATGAGAGGGAAATAACCTTTTATACATTCCTGCATTCGTGTGACAAGCATGCCATGTTTTTTTTGTGTGTGGGAGTCATTGGGATTTCAATCATAATCGTGTCATGTGGCTTTGGTGGTAAGACTATCCACAGTGGTGCAGAAATAATGCAGCCTTAGTCACCTTACCTCTCTCCATGTAGTATGTAACAAACAAATTAATAAGAAAAATTAAAAGCGCCAGCGGTGTTTCTTACCTCACACATCTCGCTACTTCTCGGGAACACTGTCCAATTGATCCCTCTGTTCGCTCACGTACTATTTTAAGTGAATCCTTACTATAACATGCACACAAATTTTGGGCACTTGTATTTGACTTAAGTCAGTGTGCCACCGTATCTCGTATACTTACTACTCCCTCCGTCTAGGTGTAATAAGTCACGTTAGAAGGTGCAACGGGACCAAGGTGTGTGTGTGTGTGTGTGTGTGT
>NW_021239193.1:0-683 GCF_002162155.2 Triticum dicoccoides | reverse complement strand
TGTAGATCCCGCCATGACGCTTTGTTTAGAACTGCACCAACTGATAGCTCCACTGTTTAATGTAAACACGTATCCGGTTTGCGATTTATAATAGTCCGGATCAGTGTCAAAGCTTGCATCAACGTAACCGTTTACAATGAGCTCTTTGCCACCTCCATATATGAGAAACATATCCTTAGTCCTTTTCAGGTACTTTAGGATGTTCTTGACCGCTGTCCAGTGATCCACTCCTAGATTACTTTGGTACCTCCCTGCTAAACTTATAGCAAGGCACACATCAGGTCTGGTACACAGCATTGCATACATGATAGAGCCTATGGCTGAAGCATAGGGAACATCTTTCATTTTCTCTCTATCTTCTGCAGTGGTCGGGCATTGAGTCTGACTCAACTTCACAGCTTGTAACACATGCAAGAACCCTTTCTTTGCTTGATCCATTTTGAACTTCTTCAAAATCTTGTCAAGGTATGTGCTTTGTGAAAGTCCAATTAAGCATCTTGATCTATCTCTATAGATCTTTATGCCTAATATGTAAGCAGCTTCACCGAGGTCTTTCATTGAAAAACTCTTATTCAAGTATCCCTTTATGCTATCCAGAAATTCTATATCATTTCCAATCAGTAATATGTCATCCACATATAATATCAGAAATGCTACAGAGCTCCCACTCACTTTCTTGTAAA
>NW_021239192.1:0-1769 GCF_002162155.2 Triticum dicoccoides | reverse complement strand
TGAACTTCCGGCTTGTCAATGGAAGGTGCAAGGGCATAAGTTCAGATCAACCTTGAAAGTGCTGCCGTTGGGGTGTTATGACATGATTGTTGGTATGGATTGGCTGGAGGCACACAGTCCTATGGATATTCATTGGGGTCAGAAACAGCTGCGGTTTAAGCATCACGGACAGAGTATTTTGCTGCAGGGGGTTCAGCCAAATACCCAACAGTGTTTTCAGTTGTCCTCGAATCAGTTGAATCTTTTGATGGCCAACAATGATGTTCATAGAATTATACAGGTGTGTGCTGTTGAGTGCGAGCCGGACAGTGCAGTTTTGCCTGAAGAAGTGCAGACACTTTTGAAGCAGTTTGCTCATTTGTTTGAGCCACCTTATGGATTGCCTCCACAACGAGCAGTCGACCACAACATTCCTTTGATTCCAGGTGCACAGCCGGTCAACATTCGACCATATCGCTATACCCCAGCTCAAAAGGATGAAATTGAGGCTCAAGTGTCTGAAATGCTGCGGCAAGGGATCATTCAGCACAGCTGCAGTCCATGTGCGTCTCCGGTGCTGTTAGTCCAGAAGAAAGATCTCACTTGGCGTTTTTGCATTGATTTCCGACATGTGAATGCCATTACTGTCAAGAACCGCTTTCCTCTCCCTATCATTGAAGAATTGCTGGATGAGTTGGCTGGGTCAGTTTGGTTCACCAGTTTGGATCTGCGGGCGGGATATCATCAAATTCGCATGAAACCGGAGGATGAACATAAAACAGCCTTCAAGACGCACCATGGCCATTACGAATTTAAAGTGATGCCCAATGGGGTTAGAGGTGGACCAGCTACGTTTCAGGGTGCGATGAACATTCTGTTTATGCCATTACTTCGCAAGGGAGTGTTGGTGTTTATCGATGACATTTTGGTGCATAGTCAGACTCTGCGGAGGCATGTAGAGTTGCTGCAATAAGTATTTCAGCTACTGGCTCAACACAAATTTCACCTCAACCTCTCTAAGTGCAAGTTTGCTCAACAGAAATTGACATATCTTGGGCATGTTATTATTGCTGAGGGTGTATCTACAGATGACGAAAACATTTCGACCGTCCAAGATTGGCCAACTCCCACCACTGTCAAAGAGGTCAGAGGGTTTCTGGGGCTGGCTTGGTATTATCGGAGGTTTGTGAAAAACTTTGGATTAATTAGCCCTCCACTCACAAATTTTCTCAAGAAGGGTGTCATTTTTGTCTGGAGTCAAGAAGCTGACGCAACTTTTCATCACTTGAAGTCGTCGTTGATCACAGCTCCGGTTCTGGCACTTCCTTGGTTTGATTGGCCGTTTGAGGTGGAGACGGATGCTTCTGACCATGGGATTGGTGTTGTCCTTATGCAAGAGGGGCATCCCATAGCCTTTTTGAGCAAGGCCCTTGGTCCTCGCAACAGTGGACGCTCTGTGTACGAGAAAGAGTTCATGGCAATCTTACTTGCCGTGGACCAGTGGCGTCCATATTTGCAGACAGGAGAGTTTGTGATACGCACTGATCAGAGAAGCTTGGCTCACTTGGATGAGCAGCGGTTGCATACCCCGTGGCAGCGCAAAGCATTAACCAAGATGTTAGGCCTGCAATACAAAATAATCTATCGCAAAGGGGTCGAGAACAAGGCTGCAGACGCTCTCTCCCGTCGAGATGGAACGCTTTTTGCTGTTTCCGTGGCCCTACCAGTTTGGTTGGAGGATATCACAAAAGGGTATTCGTCTGACCCTCAAGCTTGCAAACTATTGCAGC
>NW_021239191.1:0-564 GCF_002162155.2 Triticum dicoccoides | reverse complement strand
TACAACAATAATAAAAAGTCCAGCATAAGATGGGGTAGATCCTATCCGAAGATTACTTCACCATCCATGAATGGAGAAACCTCCCTGGCCGTATGCTCCAGCCGGGTAGGCATCATCATAAGAATATATCTGTCCTCTAGCCTCTGCGGGATAGATCATGTACAGAGCCATCTCTTACATGCATGAATAACCTGCAAAGGAGATGAAACACATTTATTATTAAAAACCATGCCCTTCCTGATAAGCCGCAATGCCTAACATAAGGCAGCTGCCCCAACATGTGTGTAGAAAATTGTTTGTCGATACCCCGCAATCAATTTCCGAATATATTACATGCACAACGTAGGGGGTAAAGATTTGAAACTACTGTTAATTAGCTTAAGATAAGAAGAGTTTCAACATGTCAATTAGGGTAGAGAGATTGGTATTTAAAGAGCCCAGTTTGGCCATTTCTTTTTAACTTAGTGTGTTCAAATATATATGTGTGCCATTCGAATGTCTACATGTCTACAAGTACAACTTTTCAATGTTCTCTTTAATTTATTTAAAAAACACATTTTTTTT
>NW_021239190.1:0-785 GCF_002162155.2 Triticum dicoccoides | reverse complement strand
GATAGCTACTCGCAACCAACGCGATTAGGGGTTGTCAAGCCCTTCACGGTCACTTACGAGAGTGAGATCTGATAGATATAATATTTTTGGTATTTTTGGTATAAAGATGCAAAGTAAAAAAGTAAAGGCAAAGTAAAAAAGCAAAGCAAGATTAAAGTAATGGAGATTGATATGATGAGAATAGACCCGGGGGCCATAGGTTTCACTAGTGGCTTCTCTCAAGAGCATAAGTATTCTACGGTGGGTGAACAAATTACTATTGAGCTATTGACAGAATTGAGCATAGTTATGAGAATATCTAGGCATGATCATGTATATAGGCATCACGTCCGTGACAAGTAGATCGAAACGATTCTGCATCTACTACTATTACTCCACTCATCGACCGCTATCCAGCATGCATCTAGAGTATTAAGTTAAAACAGAGTAACGCCTTAAGCAAGATAACATGATGTAGAGAGATAAATTCATGCAATATGAAATAAACCCCATCTTGTTATCCTCGATGGCAACGATACAATACGTGCCTTGCTGCCCCTTCTGTCACTGGGTAAGGACACCGCAAGATCGAACCCAAAGATACACACTTCTCCCATGGCAAGAACTACCAATCTAGTTGGCCAAACCAAATGGATAATTCGAAGAGACTTGCAAATATAACCAATCATACATAAAAGAATTCAGAGAATATTCAAATATTATTCATAGATAGACTTGATCATAAACCCACAATTCATCGGTCTCAACAAACACACCGCAAAAAAAAGATTACATCGAATAGATCT
>NW_021239189.1:0-628 GCF_002162155.2 Triticum dicoccoides | reverse complement strand
CTAGTCATGTCAGCCCGGGCTCTTTATCATATGGATGCTAGCGACACTATCATATACGTGAGCCAAAAGGCGCAACCGGTCCCGGGCAAAGGTAAGGCGACACCCGTGGGGATACCGTGCGTGAGGCCGCAAAGTGATATGAGGTGTTACCGGCTAGATCGATGTGACATCGAGTCGGGGTCCTGACAGCGCTGGTATCAGAGCTTGACTGCCTGTAGGATTACCAAGCCAAACTGGTCGAAATTGAGTCTAGAAATGCTTTAGTTATATAAGGGAATTGATTGTGGGATAGAACGTAAGGCTCTTTTTACTCCTTATACCTTATGCCTTCTGATCTGAGTCATCTTCTCCTCTACGGGGATTAAGAACTAGGCTATCTCTTCTTTCTATCAGGATCACGTGTTACTAATCCGTAGACTTATAAGATTGTTGATTCAAGCCTCAGTTCAGTTTCTACTATCTTCTGTACGTTAACTGTTGATCTCGAAACCTTGATATTGTGCTTCTGAGTGGTTATGCCACCATTTTTGTGAATGTCTCAAATCTTTTCTGAGCATTTACAGCCATTATGTTGTCCGAGTCATCCCAGGTTTCTAAATAGTCGGATGCATTTGCAAATCCCTTACTC
>NW_021239188.1:0-509 GCF_002162155.2 Triticum dicoccoides | reverse complement strand
GGTTGAGTGATTTATGGGATCCCCTTGACAGTTCGCTTTGAATAAAACTCCTCCAGCAAGGCCCAACCTTGGTTTTACCATTTGCCTCACCACCACCTATACTTTTCCCTTAGGAGTCGCGCTCCCAAGGGTCATCTTTATTTTAGCCCCCCCGGGCCAGTGCTTCTCTAAGTGCTGGTCCGAACCGAGCTGCCTGCGGGGCCACCTCGGGGGGAAACTTGAGGGCTGGTTTTACTTGTAGCTAGTCTCATCCGGTGTTGCCCTGAGAACGAGATATGTGCAGCTCCTATCGGGATTGTCGGCACATCGGGCGGCTTTGCTGGTCTTGTTTTACCATTGTCGAAATGTCTTGTAAACCGGGATTCCGAGACTGATCGGGTCTTCCTGGGAGAAGGAATATCCTTCGTTGACCGCGAGAGCTTGTGATGGGCTAAGTTGGGACACCCCTGCAGGGTATAAACTTTCGAGAGCCGTGCTCGCGGTTATGTGGCAGATGGGAATTTGTTAAC
>NW_021239187.1:0-1699 GCF_002162155.2 Triticum dicoccoides | reverse complement strand
AAATAGTGATTGATAGAATTCTCTAGTCACCACCACCAAGTTAGTAGAACTTCGTGTTGAACTATAATGCAAGGGATGACGAAAACGATTCCCAAGCTCTTCGTGATGCTGAAATCGACAAAGGTAGAAATCAAGAAAGAGCATCAAGTGTTGATGATTGACAAGACCACTAGTTTCAAAGAAAAGGGCAAAGGGAAAGAAAGGGAACTTCAAGCAGAATGACAAGCAAGTTTTCACTCCCGCGAAGAAGCCCAAAGCTGGACCAAAGCCTGAAACTGAGTGATTATACTGCAAAGGAAATGGTCACTAGAAGCAGAAATGCCTTGAATATTTGGTGGATAAGAATGATGGCAAAGTGAACAAGGGTATATTTGATATACATGTTATTGATGTGTACCTTACTAGTGTTTATAGTAACCCCTGAGTATTTGGTACTTGTTCGGTTGCTAAGATTAGTAACTCGAAACAGGAGTTACAGAATAAACAGAAACTAGTTGAGGGTGAAGTGACGATGTGTGTTGGAAGTGGTTCCAAGATTGATATGATCATCATCGCACACTCCCTATACTTTCGGGATTAGTGTTGAACCTAAATAAATGTTATTTGGTGTTTGCGTTGAGCATGAATATGATTTGATCATGTTTATTGCAATACGGTTATTCATTTAAAATCAGAGAACAATTGTTGTTCTGTTTAAATGAATAAAACCTTTGATGGTCATACACCCAATGAAAATAGTTTGTTGGATCTCGATCGTAGTGATACACATATTCATAATATTGATGCCAAAAGATGCAAAGTTGATAATGATAGTGCAACTTATTTGTGGCACTGCCGTTTGGGTCATATCAGTGTAAAGCGCATGAAGAAACTCCATAAAGATGGATTTTCGGAATCACTTGGTTATGAATCATTTGATGCTTGCGAACCGTGCCTTTTGGGCAAGATGACTAAAACTCCGTTCTCCAGAACAATGGAACAAGCTACTGACTTATTGGAAATAATACATACCGATGTATGCCATCCAATGAGTGTTGATGCTCGTGGCAAGTATCGTTATTTTCTGACCTTCACAAGATGATTTGAGCAGATATGGGTATATCTACTTAATGAAGCACAAGTCTGAAACATTTGAAAAGTTCAAAAATTTCAGAGTGAAGTGGAGAATCATCGTAACAAGAAAATAAAGTTTCTACGATCTGATCGTGGAGGAGAATATTTGAGTTACGAGTTTGGCCTTCATATAAAACAATGTGGAATAGTTTCACAGCTCACGCCACATGGAACACCATAACGTAATGGTGTGTCCGAACGTCATAACCGCACTTTATTTGATATGGTGCGATCAATGATGTCTCTTACCGATTTACCAATATCGTTTTGGAGTTATGCATTAGAGACAACTGCATTCACATTAAAAGGGCACCATCTAAATCCGTTGAGACAACACCGTATGAACTATGGTTTAGCAGTAAACCTAAGCTGTCGTTTCTTAAAGTTTGGAGTTGCGATGCTTATATGAAAAAGGTTTTCAACCTGATAAGCTCGAACCCAAATCGGAGAAGTGCGTCTTCATAGAATACCCAAAGGAAACTGTTGGGTACTCCTTCTATCACAGATCCAAAGGCAAAACATTTGTTGCTAAGAATGGATCCTTTCTAGAGAAGGAGTTTCTCTCGAAAGAAGTGAGTGGGAGGAA
>NW_021239186.1:0-2138 GCF_002162155.2 Triticum dicoccoides | reverse complement strand
GTGCGCCATCATGTCCTCATCTACCACTACTGCATTGGCCACAGAGCCTTGCGACCATTTCAACAGGTTTGTCAACAGCACCGACTACAAGTTCGCCATGGTGGAAACCACCGATGATGTAAAAGCGCTCAGTGTTACGGGCTTGGCCTGCAAGAACCTTGTCGAAATCCATGACCACTACAAGGTCTGGGGCACCATGAAGAAGGACTCCCTGGTCGAACTCGCCTCGGCCATCATCGACCCCTACTACGAGAAGATGAAGCAGGATGCCCAGAGAACAAGTCCCCTATCCTGGCACAGGGCCTGGATGTGGCAACCGGATGAAGCTCACCTCAGGTTCGCGGCCAAGAGCGTGTACACATGCTATGAGATTCACAGGCGGATCGTTGACATGAGGAAGTGCCTCGTTACCCAAATCGACGAGCCCGGATCGAGCCACAAGCAGAGCAAGCGTCACAAGAAGTATATGATGACCAGATGATCGTTTATGCTAGTTAATCATGCATGTAATATATAGTTTACTTAATTGGTGTGTGTGGAAATGTCATGTGTGTAGTAGCTACCCATGTAATTATGCATGTAATAGTTTACTTTGGTGTGTGCAAATGCCATGGTTGTAGTAGCCAGTTATGTAAGTGGATGTTTAATTTGGTTATGCAACCATGTCCTTATAAGTGTGTATATAATATATGTGTTTTTGTTCTGTATGCAATCCCATCGCACAACACACACGTCTTATTAGCAGCAACCGTCTGTGTTCTTATCGGTCTTCGCACACATTTCTGATTACAGACCTGTTTGCCGCGTATCACACACATCTTGTTATATTGAACCATTTCTGTTCTCTTGTCTCAACACAAATAGTTCATCCGAGTGAACCGCATGCCGTATATCGCACACACCTTGATCTGGCTGACCGTTTCTTTTGTGTTGCCTAATCACAAACAGTTCATCCGAGTGAACCGTATGTTGTATATCACACACACCTCCATCTAGCTGCCCGTTTCTTTTGTTCCTCCTCATCGCAAACAGTTAATTGAATTGAACCGTATGCCCTGCATTGCACACGCTATCGGTGTCAAAACCTGTGGATCTCGGGTAGGGGGTCCCAAACTGTGCATCTAAGGCCGATGGTAACAGGAGACGGGGGATACAATGTTTACCCAGGTTTGGGCCCTCTCTATGGAGGTAATACCCTACTTCCTGCTTGATTGATCTTGATGAATATGAGTGTTACAAGAGTTGATGTACCACGAGATCATAATGGCTAAACCCTAAAAGTCTAGCCTGACTATGATTATGAGGATATGTCTATGGAGCTAGCCCTTCAGTTTATATAGACACAGGAGGGATCTAGGGTTACATAAGGTCAGTTACAGATAAAGGAATCTTCATATTTGATCGCCAAGCTTGCCTTCCACGCTAAGGAGAGTCCCATCCGGACACGGGCAGAGTCTTCGGCCTTTGTATCTTCACGACCCATCAGTCTGTCCCATATCCAATAGATCGGACGTCCGAGGACCCCTTAGTCCAGGACTCCTTCAGTAGCCCCTGAACCAGACTTCAATGATGAGGTATCCGTTGCGCAAATTGTCTTTGGCATTGCAAGGCGGGTTCCCCTTTCCTAATACTTCAAGATAGTCTTCGGATGAAACGAACGTGTTCGGATCTGCAACACAAGTACCACACACACAGCTGTAGAGAATATAATATTTCACGAGTCCCATCTACTGACAACTTTTTGCAAGATGACATCATGTCTGTCCGATCATTATATCGAACCGTTTTTGTCTGCCATTCCACGTTTTGAGATGCGTTTTCCATTGGCATGTCTTGTCAAAGCAGAGATCGTGTCCCCTTATCGCGGGATTCTCATCAATATGGGCGTGGGTAATCCAACCGTGCCGTTTGCACATCCCTTGGGAATAGGTGAGTTCTAGGGCGAGTGGGGAGGCGTTCGATATTCACTGCCTTTATAAGGAGATAAGGACTCCCTTTCTTCACCCACGCCTTCTATCTTCCTATGCCCTTCCATTCGTGAGCTCCAGCGCCCAAGTTCTCATCTTCCCCCACTCGAGAACTCCCTTTCTTCACCCACGCCTTCTATCTTCCTATGCCCTTCCATTCGTGAGCTCCAG
>NW_021239185.1:0-1001 GCF_002162155.2 Triticum dicoccoides | reverse complement strand
GGTGTGTTATTACAAGATGGCAAACCTGTTGCATACTTTTCTGAAAAATTGAGTGGGCCTAGTCTGAATTATTCTACTTATGATAAAGAATTATATGCTCTTGTTCGGACTTTAGAAACATGGCAACATTATTTATGGCCCAAAGAATTTGTTATACATTCTGATCATGAATCTTTGAAACATATTAAAAGTCAAGCTAAACTGAATCGTAGACATGCTAAATGGGTTGAATTCATTGAGACTTTCCCTTATGTCATTAAACACAAGAAGGGAAAAGAAAATGTTATTGTTGATGCATTGTCTCGTCGCTATACTATGCTTTCACAACTTGACTTCAAAATATTTGGTTTGGAGACCATCAAAGATCAATATGTGCATGATGCTGATTTTAAGGATGTAATGCAGAATTGTAAAGAAGGAAGAATGTGGAACAAGTTTGTCGTTAACGATGGATTTGTGTTTCGTGCTAACAAGCTATGCATTCCAGCTAGCTCCGTTCGTCTTTTGTTGTTGCAGGAAGCGCATGGAGGAGGATTAATGGGACATTTTGGCGTGAAGAAAACGGAGGACGTACTTGCTACACATTTCTTTTGGCCAAAGATGAGACGGGATGTTGAGCGTTTTATTGCTCGATGCACTACATGTCAAAAAGCTAAGTCACGACTCAATCCTCATGGTTTATATATGCCTTTGCCTGTACCTAGTGTTCCTTGGGAGGATATATCTATGGACTTTGTTTTAGGTTTACCTCGAACAAAGAAGGGGAGGGATAGCATATTTGTTGTCGTGGATAGATTCTCGAAAATGGCACACTTTATACCATGTCATAAAAGCGATGATGCTGTTAATGTTGCTGATTTGTTCTTTCATGAAATTATTCGCTTGCATGGTGTGCCAAATACTATTGTTTCAGATCGTGATACTAAATTTCTTAGCCACTTTTGGAGATGTTTATGGGCTAAGTTGGGGACTAAACTGCTTTTTAGTACTACTTGTCACCC
>NW_021239184.1:0-750 GCF_002162155.2 Triticum dicoccoides | reverse complement strand
AACGTTTGAACCAATAAAGCCATATCTGCAGATTCTATATGCAGAGTCCGCGCTCAAAATTAATCAAGGAATCACCAGGTTGCATCTTAATCTGGATAGTTGAGATCAATGTTCTCACTGATTGATGCGCCTGTAGAGATTTCCAATCAAGCTCACCTGATTGTGATTGGCCAGTTTCTATGGACAACCGAAGAAACTTTTGTGAACCAAGTTTACCAAGAATATCATTGTCTCCGTCTTGAGTTGTGAGTGCTTCATCTTTAGTCATTTAGTGAGCAAATGAGCGAACAACATCATGCATGCTGCAAAACCATATATCAGCATACCTTTTATCTGGCTGTATAAGGTTCCTAGATACTAACTCCTTGTAGTATTTTTTTCCCAATTCTTCTAAATCACTAGAGTTTCCATGAATTAATCCTTCACTTATCCACATTGCCATGACTTGATCAATATGAAAATTTCTACTTTTAGGAAGAAATGAATAGTATAAAAAGCACTGCTTCAGGTAAGAAGGCATATATTCATAGCTTAAGTATACTGTGTGGTTGAGATCATCGGGCATTTGAGTTGTTGACCATTTAGAATCATCGAAAACCTGCTGCCAGTAACGACGTAGCCCCCCTCTTCCACGCAAGAGTCCTCCCATCACTTTATCAGCAATTGGTAAACAACCACATTTCTGTATAATTTTCTGTCCGATATCCTTTAGCGTATTGATGTGGTCTTCATCTATCTCACTTGAGCATG
>NW_021239183.1:0-794 GCF_002162155.2 Triticum dicoccoides | reverse complement strand
GGTTTGGCCATATCAATGTCTCTGGTTTGACCCCTTTAGCAATCAGGTCATTCTCAGCCTTGTCCCACAAAGGTCGGGCTTTGAGGTCACCACCTGACCCCGTGCGATGGTGATGCTTCTTCTTTGCAGCATTAATCTTGTTTGTCACTGACATCTTCTTACTCTTTTCTGATGTCTTGTGGGCCTCAAATGCGGGCCAGTGATCTCTGATCTTCTCAAACCGGCCGGTGAATTCTGGTGTCTCTTCTTTGTCGACAAACGTTTTCAGCTCATTCTTCCACCTCCTGAATAGTTCTGCCATCTTCTTAAGAGCATGAGACTTGATCAATTCCTCTCTAATTGGCTTCTCTGGATCCTCCTCTGGTGGTAGGGTGAAATTTTCCTTAAGCGTTGTCCAAAGATCTTCTTTCTGCATATCGGAGACATAAGACGTCGGCACCTCAGGGTCTTCCTTCTTTGGCTTTAACCATTGTTGGATACTGATCGGGATTGTCGGTGTCAAAACCGGCGGATCTCGGGTAGGGGGTCCCGAACTGTGCGTCTAGGCGGATGGTAACAGGGGACAAGGGACACGATGTTTTTACCTAGGTTCGGGCCCTCTCGATGGAGGTAAAACCCTACTCCTGCTTGATTAATATTGATGATATGGGTAGTACAAGAGTAGATCTACCACGAGATCAGAGAGGCTAAACCCTAGAAGCTAGCCTATGGTATGATTGTTGTTCGTCCTACGGACTAAAACCCTCTGGTTTATATAGGCACCGAAGAGGGTTAGGGTTACACAGAGTCAGTTA
>NW_021239182.1:0-1876 GCF_002162155.2 Triticum dicoccoides | reverse complement strand
AGCCGTGTGGTTGTCGGCGGCGTACTGGGGGAGGGAGAGTTGGGCGTCGGTAAGGGAGGCGCGCACGACCTCAACTTCCTCGGTGAAGTACTTCGGCTTCGCCACGGCGTCGGGCAACGGGGGAATGGGCACTCCCCCGGCGCTGAGCCTCCACCCCGTCGGCCCGGCGCGCATGTCCGGCGGCGCCGGGATGTTCGCCTGGAACAGGAGTCAGGACTCCTGTTCGCGGAGCGAACAGCGGCCGAAGCCGTTGGCCGCCACCTCGTCTCCGGGGAAGCGTTCCGCCATGGCAACTGACTCGGGAGAGGTAGAGAGATAGAGGGAGGGGCTGGGCGGCGGCGCTCGGGAGAGGTAGGGAGAGGGAGGAGCTGGGCGGCGGCGGGGGGCGGGGCTGGTGTGGGCACAGGCGAGTGCAGGCCACCGGCTATATAGCCGCGCCGCACCCGTGTGTACGCGTGCGAGGGAGGGGAGGCATCGGCGCGCCGTCCCGTGATGCGCCGCCCGTCAGGAATCAATGGCAAGGATGACCGGCGGCAGCCTTGGCATTGATTCCCTGCGGGAACCGAGGCTGTTGGGGGAAGACGAGGCGCCGTGTCGCTGACGCGGCGGGCCCGAGGCTGTTTCACGCCAAAACAGTTCGCCCCGGCGCCCCCCAGCGCGTCGGGTTCGGCCTGGGTCCGCCGACGCTGTTTTCGACCCAGGCCGGCGAAGATCGGGCTTCTGGAAGCGCGACTGGGCCGTTTTTTTGGTGCCGGCGCGAAAAAATCGCTGAAGAGGCCTTCCTGAAGGCGCGGCTGGAGATGCCCTTAATCCCCTGCTGACTTCTGAACTCTCGTTCTGCGGACTTCTGAAGTCGACTATACTTCAGAGATAGAAACGAATTTATTTCAGTATGGAAAGAGCATAGACACATATCAGCCTGGACGTGGCGAGCGGGCTTTTTGCCCGGCTCGCGGCCCGGACCGTACGGTCTTGGCCCGCTCAAGAATATGGTCGGTCCGGTTACGAAATATCGGCACGTAAAAGTATCGGTCCGGTCCGGCTTTAGCTCGGTCCAACTCGATTAACCGAAACAACACAACTCAAAAACAACCCAGCACACGATTCTGCGATGCGCGTAATCAGCGTTCTTTTGTTTTCTTTCCTTTTTACTCTGTCTGATCCACACATCTCGGAGATCATGACCGGTCGTTACACTACACCTCCCCACGATCTGCCATCTAACTGAAGATCGATCAGAGGCAGACCAAACTTTTGTACGTGGGCATAGCCGTGATAGGCCCTGTTTATTTGCAACATGCAAATTGTAAAGAGGATCAACATGGCACATGCAACAACCCTGCAGTGCAGACTCCTTTCGGCTCAACAGAGTTAACGTGACAGAAATCAGAATTAACGTGTCAAAAAAACAGGAAGCAACGAGGCAACACCATTAACTGCATAACACTACCTTGTGAGTAACATAGCTGTGTGGCTGTGTCCATGGGATTCATCCGCTCAGGGGCCTCCCAGATGAAAAAACTCCAGCTACACATGGTAGGAAGGAAGAACTAGGGCACCAGCCAGAACACACTGACGGTGACGCCGCCGCTGCTACTCAAGGCGTCCCTGCGCTTCTTCTCAACGAGCTCAGAGAAGGCCATGTCGAGCGTGGCGACGAGGCCCGCGGCTGCTTCCCCTCTCCTTCCTCTCCTTCCCATACCCTATAGACTCCCGTCGCCGTGCGCTGCCGCTCGCCGTCACCGTCCGCCGCCACTCGCCGTGGCCGTACACCAACATGGGCGGTCCACTCGGTCCGGCCCGAGCTTTACCACTGCCGGTCCGGTCCAGGAAAAGAGGACCGAGGAGCTGCTCGGTCCGGTCCAGTCCGGTCCGC
>NW_021239181.1:0-1145 GCF_002162155.2 Triticum dicoccoides | reverse complement strand
CACTTACCAGAATTTGACAATTGGCATACATTAAAAAAGAGAAACAAAGGCTACGGCCCAAAGATAAAAAGGCTATAATGTTGGGCTAGGCCCATGAACTCGACCAAAAATTGACACGAAAAAAATATATAGAAAGGCTGAATTAATGGGCTAGGCCCATGTAGAAATTCGAATTGGACCGGGCTGAATCTTGTGCCACGTCAGATTGCCACGCTGGATGCCTACGTGGCCTGGGGAGGTTGCTAGTGACCAAAACGCCACATTAGACGTATTTTGGTCATAAACGTTTGTGACCATTCCAGAAGAAAGGTCGCTATAGTCAGTTTACGACGCCCAGCTTTTGACCTTATGTTTTTTGTCACAAAAAGGTCATAAATGGAAATTTGTGACCTTTCAGTGACCAATAGTGGTGGTCATAAGTTGACATATTTCTTGTAGTGGTAGCGTGGGCGGCAGCGTCGTCAACTCAGGCGGAGCGTGGCCTCAGGGACGGCGGGGAAGTCGGAGCGGCGGCTCCGGAGAGCACCTCTGTGCTGTGGAGTGTCGGTTTTGGTCGTGTGGACGACAGAGTCGTCGACTCGTGTGGAGTGCGGCCTCGGTGCCGACATGTGTGAGTTTATGTCGTTTGTAAGCTGGAGTGGCGGCTCCAGGTCGTGTGGTGGAGTGGCAACTTTGGTCGTTTGGGCGACAGGAAAGTCGGCTTGTTAGGTACGCAGCCTCGGGGCTGGTGTGTATCGATGTATCGGTTTTCGGCCAATTTTCCTAATAAACTGGCCAATTCACTTCTTCTTAATTTTTTTTCTCGAATACGCACGAGTGTGCGTACTATATTATATAGAAGGAGCCGGGGTAAAGAGCCCGTCCACGTTAGCATTACAGATTACATATATACACTGCACGCTAACTCTACTTCCACCCTCCACCTAGTCACAAGCTATCTACTCTCCGCTGCCCACTCTTCCACCTCAGTAAAGAAGGCGCCCATGTCTCCTTGTAATATGCCCGCTTTCTTCCATACACGGCCCTTTCTTACGACTGCATGGATAATCGTGTTCTTTGAAGGTGTAGCTCCATCGAAGACAATCGAGTTGCGGTGTTTCCATATTTGCCATAGCCCTAGGATGATGATTGCATTTGCATCCCTC
>NW_021239180.1:0-2049 GCF_002162155.2 Triticum dicoccoides | reverse complement strand
AGATGTAAGAAGACATAACCCATTACGTTGTCTTCCTTGTCCAACGTCAACTCTTAGCATGTCATACTTTAATGAGTGCTCACAATCATAAAAGATGTCCAAGATAGTATATTTATATGTGAACCTCTCTTTCTTTATTACTTCCTATTAATTGCAACGATGACCAAAACTACGTTTGTCAACTCTCAGTAACTTTTATTCATCATACTCTTTATATGTGAGCTCATTACTTTCCATAAGATCCATATGATCTCTTTGTTTCTTTTTATTTCTTCTCTTTTCTTTTATTTAATTCCCTCAAGATCATAGCAAAATAATCAAGCCCTTGACTCAACACTAATCTTTATTATATAGCTCACGTGCTCGATTACATAGAGGGATCATAAAGCAAAACTCACAACTAGATCATACTAAAACTTTATTCTACTAGATCAAAATATTACCAAAAGGATCGAACTAAGAAAAACGATAAAGATAAAAGCGATGGTGATACGATACCGGGGAACTCCCCCAAGCTTGGCAGTTGCCAAGGGGAGTGCCCATACCCGATGCTCAGTTCTTCTTTGTTGGTGAAGAAGGTGATGGTTTTGTTGATGGCGTAGGCTTCTTCCTTAATTTGCACTTAAGGACAGAATTTTGGTCCCTTAGGTCATCGATCTCCTGTTCCAGGCACAGTATCTTTTTGCATAATTCCTGCTTGTTTTCCTGCAAGAGGCGAAAAGGGATAAACTTGATCTTAGGTTTCTTTACTCTATCCGGGAGGCTTGACTTTTTAAACTCCACATGCATGTCCCCAGGTTGAGGTAATGGGACTTCATCTTCTTCTGAGCTCGTCTCCTCCTTTCCCTTGGGTTCATAGTCCTCTTCTTCTTCCGTAGTCCAACCACAATGCTCCACATCCCCATAGGCCTTAGGATCTGCAAGGTAATCAGCCACATAGCTTTCTCCTTCTGAATCCTGGGACGACATGTTGCTCTAATCTGCAGTAGGACAGCTCGAAACAAAGACAGGAGATATTTGCATGATACGGAGGTCAAAACCTTCGCGAGATTATATAATGAATTTTTACTGACCAAAAGAAGTATCGTGCAAGAAAACGGAGTCGGAGAGCACACGAGGTGCCCACGAGGCTGGGGGCGCGCCCAGGGGGTAGGGCGCGCCCTCCATCCTCGCGGAAGTCTCGTGCCCTTTCCGGTCTGCTTCTTATTTTCCTATTTTTCTAAATATTCTAAAACAGAGAAAAATTGCCATTAGAACTGTTTTGGAGTCGGCTTACTTACCGTACCACGTACCTATTCCTTTTCGGAGTCTGAAACGTTTCGGAAAGTGTCCCTTATGTATTCCTCTGGGGTTACGGTTTCAATAATATTAGTTTTAACATTTATAGGATTACCTAAGATATAATGTTTAATTCTTTCACCGTTCACCACCTTCGGATTTGTTCCTTCGAAGTTGTTGATTTTTATGGCACCGGAACGATAGACCTTTTCGATAACGTAAGGACCTTCCCATTTAGAGAGAAGTTTTCCTGCAAAAAATCTTAAACGGGAGTTGTATAACAATACATAATCACCTACATTAAACTCACGCTTTTGTATCCTTTTGTCATGCCATCTTTTAACTTTTTTCTTTAAACAGCTTGACATTTTCATAAGCCTGGGTTCTCCATTCATCAAGTGAGCTAATGTCAAATAACCTCTTCTCGTCAGCAAGTTTGAAATCATAATTGAGCTCTTTAATGGCCCAATATGCCTTATGTTCTAATTCAAGAGGTAAGTGACATGCTTTAACATAAACCATTTTATATGGAGACATACCATAGATTTTTTGTATGCAGTTCTATAGGTCCATAATGCGTCATCAAGTTTCTTGGACCAATTCTTCCTGGATCTATTAACAGTCTTTTGCAAAATTAATTTGAGTTCTCTATTACTCAATTCTACTTGACCACTAGACTGTGGATGATATGGAGATGCAATTCTACGATTAACGTCATACTTAGCAAGCATTTTACGAAAGGCACCATGAATAAAATGTGAACCACCATCA
>NW_021239179.1:0-710 GCF_002162155.2 Triticum dicoccoides | reverse complement strand
TTTTGTACATATTTTTCTTTTTTTCTATAAAGCTAAGGTACGTCTTTGCCATACTCTTGAAAAAAAAGACGTTGATGGCCTTGTCTTGTTCCGTGGACGGACGGTTTATGCGCGGCTTCAATACGCCCTGGCCCTGCCTCCATATTCCAAACGTAATCATTCCGCCGTACGACGCCCTACCAAGCAGGCAGACGTCGACGAGCCGCAGGCGATCAATTGATGGCGCCGGCGACACTGCAGTCGCTTTTGGGGCGTAATATACTGAACCGGCGTTTGTACCACTAGCGGGAACGGTCGCGGCTGAAGCAAAAATTTCAAACTACGGAGTGACAAAAGTGGCAACGGCGCATGCAACGCACAAGGCGTGTCTCCTTGAGAGGCGATGACGGTAGGTTGGTGAATCATGGAGACGAGCCTCTATATATCTGGACCGGATCGAGCGCCAGGACTTGGACCAGAAACAGTTGAGTTTTCGCGCCTCAACATCTTCAATCCTGTTGAGGACCAGTTCAGCTCGGCCGAGGCCAGCTGACATAAAACGGAAATTATTGGTGCATTACACCAAGGAACATTTCGTGCATCATTAGGCAGCTAGGTCGTGGGCCGCTTGAGCAAGTCATCTTTCGTCTCAATTTGTTCAAAAAATATCAAATCTTGCATCCATGAAATTAATTGTGAACTGAGCATAGATAAGATGTTTACGTTCTTGT
>NW_021239178.1:0-4335 GCF_002162155.2 Triticum dicoccoides | reverse complement strand
CGAAGTAAAAAACAGCAGAGCAGAGCAGAGAATGCTATGATGTACAAGCTGAACAATGCACTTGTCTTAAGAACAGAGTGTTAGTATAATTTTCTCCTTTTGCGCTACTGTTTTCTTCATTTAATGAAACGACAGGAGAGCTGTCATTTGGTTTCAAAGAAACGCCGTAGATTATGTGCCGGGGAACACAGTTTGTTATGTTTGTGACTATAAGCACTATTGAAACATCATATGTGTGCGTGTCTGTCGTTAGTTCTTATGTCTGTTTCTCTTCAGAGTTTTACTTCATTGAGTAAAGAAGGATGTCACAGGAAAGGATGTTGGAGGAAGTTGTGTCCCCCTTTCTTATGCAGTTATCGAAAGCAAGAGTTCATTCGTTGACACTGGACGGGGATAGTTTACCTTCAGAGATCAAACTTCTGTTTGAAAATATCGAGAGAGAAGCACGTGACATGGAGGATGTACTAAAGCGGGTGTCTAGATGGGAAAGTGAGATTATCAATGACTTCGGAGGAATTGCTCGGCATTTAGATGACATCATAGAAGAAGATAGCCAGCAGCAATTTGTACATTCCAAGCTTCAGATTGTGAACACCGAAATGTCCAACTTAAAAGACCGCATGAAATTTCCTCTCCATGTTCCTTTGATCAAGCCAGCAGCTCCTGCGTTGTTATCATCATCTTTACCGTCCAAATTGCTGTCTGCAGATGCTTCAGAGCAATGGAAAAAACTGGAGATTGAGAAGAAAATCCTTGAGAGCTCCATGATATCTAATTTGCAGCTCAGCTATTATAATCTTGATATTCAGCTGAAGCTGTGCTTGTTATGCTTCTCTATATTCCCAGAAAATTGCATTATTAGCAAGAGGGCTATGATCCATTGGTGGATTGGTGAAGGGCTAGTAGAGGCCACAAGAAGTCAGACAGCTGAAGATATTGGGAAGGAGTGCTTTGAGAGGTTAATCACTGCAGAGATGATTGAACCTGTACGTCATAAACGTAACTGTACTGTGAACCAATGTAAGTTGCATCCTTGAATTCGGCGTATGTTGATTACCGTTGCAAGGCAAGAACGATTTTTTGAATTTGATTCCGATGGCAGTGCAACATGGGGCTTTTCAGGTACTCGCCGTGCTTGTCTAGTCGGAGAACATATTCAGGTAACAGAGACGACACCACTCAGAAATCAGTCCAATCCAGATTACCTTCTTGCAATATTCAATGTGAGCGAGCAATACCTCCAGTTCGACAAGAATTGGTTCTTGGATTTGAGGAAGATCGAAGTTCTCCAACTAGGTCGGTGGCATAACTTGTACCGACACCATATTGAGGTTGACAGCACGGAATATTTGGAAGGGTTGCAGTCATGCAAACAATTGAAATATCTTTGTCTGCGGGGTATCTCCCGTATCACAGAGCTTCCTGCTTCGATCGGCGCACTCTCAAATCTCAGGATCTTGGATCTTCATGCTTGTCATAACCTTGAGAGGCTTACTGAGAGCATCACGTCCCTTCAGATGCTGACCCACCTGGACGTTTCAGAATGCTACCTTTTGGAGGGCATGCCAAGGGGCATTGGTTTGCTTACTGAACTCCAAGTGCTGAAAGGGTTTGTCATTGGTGGATCTACAGGCAAGTACAATTGTCAGGTAGCGGAGCTGGTCAGGCTGGGCAAGCTGAAGAAGCTTAGCATATATATTGGAAGCAAAGTTCTAGTGACAGAAGACGAACTGCATGAAGTTGAGAACATCAAAGCCCTTCGTGTGCTGACAATTACATGGGCTGTGTTGCTGTCAAAGAAAGGAGCGGATGAACAAGATTCAACAGCAACAGCATTGTTAAATTCGTTATCCCTTCCTCCCCATCTCGAGAAGCTAGACTTGCGTTGCTTCCCTGGTGAGAACATACCTGTTTGGTTGAGTCCGAGTAGGCTGTTGAGACTACGGAGGCTCTACTTCACAGGAGGAATGCTGCGCACTTTTGGAGAGAAGAGCATGTCCGAGCAGTGGAACATTGAGATAATGCGTTTGAAGTTCTTGAATGACTTGGTACTAGAATGGACCCAGGTGAATGAGATGTTTCCGAACCTGACCTTCCTGGAGGTATTCAGATGCAGCAACATAGAATCTTTCCCTTGTGACAAGGATGGAGTGTGGATGAACTGTGACACCCAGGAAACCAGAGAGTAGAACAAAGCACCAAATCAAGTGAGTTCTCATTATTATTTACATATGTAATAAGTCAATTTCCGCCATCAATGTTGAAACAAAAATACAAAGGAAAAAAAGAGGGGAAAATGGAGATGCACGAAGCCAGGTTATCCATTTGTTGTCTTAATTATTTGATTGCATATGTTGTACAGCTTATCAGCTACACAATGTTGATAAATTTGAGCTTCATCAAACAAATCTGTGGCCTATGGTTATGAACTTGTGATGTAGGAACACAAATAGTAATTCATCCATTTTCACTGATTTCCCGAGTCATTATCCTTTTCAGGCTTTTTCATGTGAGCGCATTGTCAGGAGAGTGATACATTAATGGAAAGCAAGTTTGATTAGAGTCTCTACCGAAGTTGTGCAAGTTATGGTCAGTCTCCCTCACACATGCTATTTCAAAGCGTCATGCAGAAGTTTGTTACGGCCTTCAAGTGAAAATTTACTAGCCTTTTTAACATTCTACAAAATGTATGTTTGTCTTGAATTTTTGTCACAATATATTTGTGAAAGCCATAAAGGTTTGACACGTCCACTTTTTGTTTATGAGGAATCCGGAAGCACTGCACATTCAATTCTATGCGGGGTTCAAACTTATTATGCAGGGAGAAATGGATACATGCCATCTTCTTCTCACAGCCATTCATAAGAATTTGTGCCATAACTTTCATGTGGCAAATCCATAAAATTCATATACAATTGCTATGTGGTGTCTTTTTGGTCTATGATAGGCATATTGCTTACTCTACTTTACATTTCCACTACTCAAGCTTAAGTTCCTGGCTAGAAGTTGATGCTGGTAACGTTAGACTTTTTGCGAAGATGTCTGCCATCGCCTTGGCCATTGACGGTAGCCCACCACAGGTCTGAAGAATTTCCTCTTTCAGGTTGTTAATAGCTGCGAGATCGATCGGCTGTCTTTCCTTGTTCAGAGCATCCATAAAGATCGCCCAGGCGCTCTCTCTGTCGGCCAGGGGCTTCACACGGTACACACTACCCTTCCCCACCATCATCTCTGCTGCCTGCTCTTGACGGCTGGTAACGATCACAATTCCACCTCTCTCTTTGGGCAACGCGAGCACAAGGCCATTTTGCAATTGTTCGCCCCTCGACAAGGCATTTTCATGGCCTGCAATGTCGGCGTACCAGTCGTCGACGTTCCAGACATCGTCGAATACTATGAGGTACCGCTTCCCCTTGAGCTGCTCATGGACAGCTAACTCCATGTCTCCCAGGCTATCAATGGCCAATATTAACTCCTCTTCGAGTCCGAGGGCCATAAGTATGCTCTGCAAGACTTCCTTGCGCACATCCTTGCCAATGCAAGAGGTGCGCGACAGGCACACCCAGATCCTGGGGAAGAAGCGGCGCCTGGCCAGCGGGCTGTTGAACACGAGCTGCGCGAGTGCAGTCTTCCCGATGCCGCCCATGCCGACGATGCCGACGCCTGTAAGTCGTCCGGGGCTTCTGTCCCTGAACGCCCTGGACTCTAGCTCCGCGAGCTGTTGGTCGAACCTGTAGATCCTGCTCTGCTCAACCCAAGAAGTACTCCACCGACTGAACCCAGCAGTGGTGGCATTCTCCTCCGGCAAGGCTGCTGCATCGCCGTTGGGGTCATCGTTATGGACACATTGCAGGACTCTGCGCTTCATGGCGATCACCCGCTGCTTGACCTTGTTGGAAAGCCATGCTTCAGAGGGGGAGAAGAAGCAGCTCCGCGGGATTGGCCGGTTGTTGAGCATGCGGCACTGCGAGAGCAGGTTATTGAGCTCGTACATGCACTCTCGGAGCTCATCGGCGTTGGTGGAAGAAATGGCTGCCTTCTCCAACCCGGCCCTCATGTCGTAGAAGTGGGAGCTGAAAGGGAGCTCCGCGGCTCCCTCCTCCGCCAGGCTATCAACGAACTTTCTAACCAGAAACTGCACCACCACGGCCATTGACCCCTTCGACTTTTCCGGTCAGAAATTGCTCGTAAGAAGGTAGTTTGATGGAGGATTTTTCAGTAGTTGATTGATGGATTCACAGGATAATAAAGGGATAAAGAGGGGGGGAGCTAACTGAACCATGAGGCGCAGAGACCAAGACAGTGACGGCCCTTAACTTTTAGTGCCAACTTTGG
>NW_021239177.1:0-1081 GCF_002162155.2 Triticum dicoccoides | reverse complement strand
ATAGAGGCGAGGGTCCCGATCTTTCGATGAGATGATAACTATCAATTTGGTGGAGACGACTTTGACGATCCGACTACAAACGTGCACAACGTTGCGCCTTAGCAATCGCTAAACCAATCTCCTGAGGTTACTGACGATGCTGGAAGCACGGTCAGCCTGACCACGAAGGTCTATTCCTGCAAGCAATCAAAGAACGAGCAAGAATATGATAAAAGCAATCTGAATATTGCAAATATGTATGAAGTATTGATAAAGGTGGGGATCCGAAAGCGGTCTTGGTCTGGTCGTTGGACACAAACGAAGTACACGAAGTTGCGTTGGCTAACTTTTAACTAAACAAATCCCAACGAAAAGCTACTAGATGGATCTACTTATATAGGAGCAAGGGGTGACGGCCAAGGAGGTGGGAGGACGTCCCAAGGCAGCCTAAAACTAAATCTAGGTCGTACAAGGCCAATGGGCCCAAGTGGAGGTGATGTAACACCTTTAGACTTCTAGTTTGACTCGGATTCTGCTGCAGCATCAGATTGTTTCGTCCACAACTCAACGCTCCAGACGAATTTGAAGGTGATTCCAATTGGGTTGGAAAGTGCACGAAATGTAATTTCCAACAAAAAAAGAATCACCCAATTCGGAGTCCGTATGAAAAACTTGTATGCGTTTTGAGTCAGGTGTGTCTGTGCAGTCCGAATCTGAATCCAGAACGTGAGAGACTTGGACTCTATCTTCTCTTGGGCCAAAAGTGACGTGAGAGAACTTTTTGGACAGCAAATAAACATCTCTTTCTTCCTTATCTTCATATGTGGATTGTACAAATGTCCCATACACCTGCAATTAGACAAAACACAAAAGTGTGTGAAGTATTTTTGTTCTGGATAACATAAATAGATTATTGAATAGTTTGCACTAGAAATCACCTGACAAATATGCATATATGCAATATTTTTGGTCATATCCAAGGTAGTCATGTCCTCATCATCCTCCCCTTCTTGAAAATAAAGCCGTCCTCGGCGTTGCTTAATCTGAAATGTGGCTAACAAAAGAGACAAGGTGTACATGTTGTATATGTATATGTCATCCA
>NW_021239176.1:0-574 GCF_002162155.2 Triticum dicoccoides | reverse complement strand
TATACTGGGAGCGTTGATCTGTTCTAATTTCTACCTGGTTTGGAAGCGGTTGGTATACTAATCAACAGTCTAGGCTGCTTCCAGCCCTGAGCCGCTGTACTATACGTTCCTTCTTCTATATAAAGCAAGTGATGAGTAGAAGTCGATTCACTCGGTCCTTGTTGTGCAAATGGCAACCAGCTGCTGCGACTACGTTCCTTCTCTGCCACTGGACGACATGCACAAGCCACGGCCTTATCGTGCCAGCCCATGGGGTGACTACTTCCTGACCTTCAAGCCATGCACCCCATCGCAGGTACGGGTTTCTACCGTATTCATTCCATAATACTCCCTCCGTTCTTAAATATATGTCTTTTTAGAGATTTCAACAAGGGACTACATACGGAGCAAAATGAGTGAATCTACACTCTAAAATATGTCTATATACATCCGTATGTTGTAGTTCATTTGAAACCACGAAAAAGACTTATATTTAGGAACGGAGGGAGTACTATATATAAGCAACTAGTAAACAGCATGTGAGCGCATGTAGTGGTGTGAGCGTGTCTGTGAGTGCCTACGTTATATTAGGTGT
>NW_021239175.1:0-808 GCF_002162155.2 Triticum dicoccoides | reverse complement strand
ATACCTAGTTCAATCTCGTTACCGGCAAGTCTCTTTACTCGTTCCGTAATACTTCATCTCGCGACTAACTCTTTAGTCACACTGCTTGCAAGGCTTATAGTGATGAGCATTACCAAGTGGGCCCAGAGATACCTCTCCGAAACACGGAGTGATAAATCCTAATCTTGACCTATGCCAACTCAACAAACACCTTTGGAGACACCTGTAGAGCATCTTTATAATCACCCTTTTACATTGTAACGTTTAATAGCACACAAGGCGTTCCTCCGGTATTCGAGAGTTGCATAATCTCATAGTCCGAGGAACATGTATAAGTCATGACGAAATTAGTAGCAGTGAAACTATAACGATCATAATGCTAAGCTAACGGATGGGTCATGTCCATCACGTCATTCTCCTAATGATGTGATCTCGTTAATCAAATTACAAAACATGTCTATGCTTAGGAAACATAACCATCTTTGATTAACGAGCTAGTCTAGTAGAGGCATACTAGGGACACTATGTTTTGTCTATGTATTCATACATGTACTAAGTTTCTGGTTAGTTCAATTCTAGCATGAATAATAAACATTTATCGTGATATAAGGAATAAATAATAACTTTATTATTGCCTCTAGGGCATATTTCCTTCACATAATTAATTGAGGTGTTCAATTTAGAATTGGGTCCCCCGATTTTGACCGGGTCAACAATTTCTCAAAGCTATACCATTCAATTCTTTTATACTATACGCTATGCTTCCTTATTTTTAAGTCTCCTAATTTTTAAAGCCTCACAATTAATTGAGGTGTTCAATTTGAAGTTG
>NW_021239174.1:0-1039 GCF_002162155.2 Triticum dicoccoides | reverse complement strand
GGCCGGCCGGGCCACGTGGGCCATTGGTCCCGGTTCGTCTGGACCTTTTGGTCACGATTGGTGGGACGAACCGGGACCAATGTGCCTTGCTCCTGACCCACCACCATTTGTCCCGGTTGGTGGCCTGAACCGGCACCAAAGGCTTCCCTTTAGTCCCAGTTCAAGCCACCGACCGGGACCAATTAATTGCCTATATATACCCCACGAGCAGAGCACTCTCACCGCTCTGTTTTTCGTGGCCGGCGAGGAGAGAGCTTTGTGGTGCTCTAGCTCACCTCCTATGCACACGAGGTGTTCGATGGAATGCCCGAGCCACACTACTTAAACTTTCTCCTCTCCAGGCTCCACCTCCAAGCTCCATTTTTCTCAATATTTGTCTAGGTTTAGCGGTCTGTCACGTCCCGTCCCCATCTTCACCGCCGTCGATCGCCCGCGCCGATCTCGTCGACGGCACCACCGTGCTGAGCCTCTTGTTCTTATCTTCTTTCTGGAAGTAAAAAAACTCTTACTTGAATGTTTATATAGATAGTTGTGTAATTTTCTTACTTTTATATTGCATCTTATATAGTGCGATGGTTTTGGTATCCGCCCCCGTTGGCCCTCGTCCTGTCTATGATTCAGATGTGGTATATATTATCTTTTCATAACTATTGGTTCATTTATTGTTTATGACAATTATGCCGACCAACGTGACATAGATTTTATTTATCTAGGAGGTTGTTGAACCGGAAATTCCAACCGACCCTATTGTCGAGAGGTTAAATTTAGTTGAAGAAGAAAACAATTTGTTGAAGGAAAAAAATAGAAAAATTGAGGAGGAGAAGATGATATTGGAGTTGCATGTTGCGGATGTCGTCGATGATCACAAGATCAAGATGGATGCAATGCGCTTGAAGATTAGAAAGATTAGAAAATATGCCATTCATACCGAGGCTTGGTATCATTATGCCGTTGGATCAGTTGTTACATTGGTTGCGATTATGATCGCATTTGTTTTCGCATTGAAATGTTTTACATAGTTTCAGTGTATGGTTTAATT
>NW_021239173.1:0-1049 GCF_002162155.2 Triticum dicoccoides | reverse complement strand
CCTTGCAATGCCGAAGACAATTTGCGCGCCGGACTCGTCGTCATTGAAGCCTGGTTCAGGGGCTACTGAGGGAGTCCTGGATTAGGGGGTGTTCGGGTAGCCGGACTATACCTTCGGCCGGACTCCTGGACTATGAAGATACAAGATTGAAGACTTCGTCCCGTGTCCGGATGGGACTTTCCTTGGCGTGGAAGGCAAGCTTGGCGATGCGGATATTCAAGATCTCCTACCATTATAACCGACTCTATGTAACCCTAACCCTATCCGGTGTCTATAGACACCGGAGGGTTGTAGTCCGTAGGCAATCAACTCCATACACAACAATTATACCGTAGGCTAGCTTCTAGGGTTTAGCCTCCTTGATCTCGTGGTAGATCTACTCTTGTACTACCCATATCTTCAATATTAATCAAGCAGGAGTAGGGTTTTACCTCCATCGAGAGGGCCCGAACCTGGGTAAAACAAAGTGTCCCCTGTCTCCTGTTACCATCCGACCTAGACGCACAGTTCGGGACCCCCTACCCGAGATCCGCCGGTTTTGACACCGACAGTCAGGAAAACAACAAGTGCAGACTTGGAGCGAGGGAGAATAGAACCCGAAAGTTAAGCGTGCTCAGGCTGGGGGAGTGGGAGGATGGGTGACCGTTCAGGAAGTTAGATGATTTGGAATGATGAGGGGTGATTAGAGGATAAATTAAGAAGTGATGAGGGGTGATGATTACAGACTAGAGGTTAAAATAATTCAGAAATTTGAAAATAAAAAAAATTCAATTTTTTTTTAAAAAATTTCAAAAGAAAATCATAAAATTTCCTTTAGTCCCGGTTGGTGTTACCAACCGGGACTATAGGTGGAGCTCCACGTGGCCGCGCCCTTTAGTCCCGGTTCTGGATTGGACCGGGACTAAAGGGATAGGCATTAGTACCGACCCTTTAGTCCCGGTTCCAGGGACTAAAGGCCCTTATGAACCGGGACTGAAGGCCCTTTTTCTACTAGTGCTCAAGTTTTCTTTACAAGTACAAAGAATCACTATTAGTTGGCAAAGCACCAC
>NW_021239172.1:0-1028 GCF_002162155.2 Triticum dicoccoides | reverse complement strand
GCTCTCATTTGCGTATGTTAGCCACCATATATGCTAGTCGCTTGCTGCAGCTCCACCTCATACCTTTACCTTACCCATAAGCTTAAATAGTCTTGATCTCGCGGGTGCGAGATTGCTGAGTCCCCGTGGCTCACAGATACTTCCAAAACCAGCTTGCAGGTGCCGTTGAGTCCGTGCAGATGACGCAACCAAGCTCAAGGAGGAGCTCGATGAAGATCTTGTCCTTTGTGGTGTTTCGTGCTAGTTGATCAGTAGTGGAGCCCTGTTGGGGTCGATCGGGACCTTTGTCGCATTTGGGGTTCTTCTTTTATTTAGGCTCCGTAGTCGGGCCCTGATTGTATTTGGTTGTTGTAATGCTTTATTCATGTATTTGTGTGAAGTGGCGATTGTAAGCCAACTATGTATCTCTTTCCCTTATGTATTATATGGGTTGTGTGAAGATTACCTCACTTGCGACATTGCTTTCAATGCGGTTATGCCTCTAAGTCGTGCTTCGACACGTAGGAGATATAGCCGCATCGAGGGCGTTACATCCACCCCCTGATAGAGATTTTGGTCTCTTGCAAGGACGCGGCAGAAAATGCGGCGACTTTGGTCTCTTGCAAGCAAAGCACCGAGCAGCGCGATTGCAGAACTAGGGAGTTGACCCCACACCTACGTGCAGGATCGTTGTGACCCCGCACGTAACAATTGAGCAAAGTGAAACTACTCATATCCTCAAAAAAAAAATTGAGCAAAGTGAAACTACTCATAAAGGAAATACAAAGTAACACAGGCTAATGGCATACTCGTACAACGAGCAGCGATTTTGAAGAACAGCGGAGATACGGCCGGTCTACGAAGCACGGGCGGCCGGCGGGGTCGTCAACTAAACAGAACTGACACACACGGCATCACCGAAGGGCGGTGCAGTACACAGACACATGCAGGCGAGGGGCTATCTATCATCAACAACAGAAAAGCACCCTGGAGCAGGACTATCCTCATCTTCAGAGCACGCCACCGGCGCCTTCGCCGGCCAGCCCGCT
>NW_021239171.1:0-820 GCF_002162155.2 Triticum dicoccoides | reverse complement strand
TCTCGATCACCGTCCAGGAGTGGAATGAGCCAAAGAAGGCACGAATTGATGGTTTCACTTTTGTCGATAAGAGAACAAAAAAAGATTGCTTCAAGAAGCTTATGGAACATTTCGTTCTACCTCCGGAATACAACAAATTCGATGAGGAGGGTAACAAGATTGAGGAAAACAAGGAGAGGAGGAGGCTAGTCAAACAGTTCGCTCTTCATAAGATGGCCGACGCACACCGGAAATGGATGTGATGAAGAAAACCATGAGTGTACTAGTAGCCGAAAGAGATGCAGCTCGGGTGCAGCATGAAGATCATCCAGCGGATCTCGGAAGCCAGCAGCGCAGAAGCAGCGTGGCTTCCACGGAGGCCCCACCGGCTGGTGCAGATGCACCGACGATCGAAATTACTGCACCGGAGCCTCTGGTGGTCGAAATTACTGCACCGGAGCCTCTGGTGGTCGAAATTACTTCACCGGAGCCTCCTTGCTACCCCGTGGACGATATAAAGGAGATGAAAGAATGTCATCTGTATTATCCTATCGGGAACATGTCCATGAAGGTAGCCATCGGCAGTGCTTTACCATGTTTACCTGGAGCACTCCACCACAACAACCCCATTCAAGATGGCTATGCTCGTGTCACGGTGGAGGACATAGTCCAAGGGTTTGAGGACCTGGAGATTGACATTGCTACACCTGAAGGGGAGAAAAGACTTGGAGATGTCAAGCGCCATTTCATTCTATGGCAAAAGAAGTTTATCAAGTTTCCAGGCGAGGCGCCAAGGACAACAAGTCCACCCCCCTACGGTGGTGGTGGTGGCGGTGGCGGT
>NW_021239170.1:0-1508 GCF_002162155.2 Triticum dicoccoides | reverse complement strand
CAAGATCCATGGTGACAAGCATACCCTCATCAAAACCATACATCTTGCAAAGTGCTTCCCAATTTTTGCAACCAAAATGGGTTATACTCTGAGCATTGTATAGCTTTACTTGAAAATCCACACCATGATGGGTACTTAGAATAATTTTTTGGGTTTCCATACTTTCATGGTCTTCAAAACCCATCCTCTCCAAGACATAGCGTCTTGCAAAGCCTGGGATAAGCTAGTCAAATTGAAAAAGATGAAAAATACACGTTAAAATAGTTGAAGTCGTGCTTAATTACGAAAAATACTATCGTCGTCGTTGCGTACCGTATGAACATCGAAGGTCTCCTCGAGCTTAATGCTGAAGCGCCGATCTTCGTCCAGCTCAATGAACCTGTCGCACATACCTCGGTCGTCGTGGCACCAGTCGCACTCCCCCGGGCGGTTTTCGTCGTCCGAATATGACATTTCCGGCCTATGTTCATAATTCAAATATTAAACTAGATCATTATTATTAATCACGGGTTGACTATCGGTGATGTACGTAGCTCCTCCTTTCATTCCTGAGTGCATTATTACACCAAATTGTCTAGCACACGGGATTGAAGGAGAACTTATCCAATATGAGCATTCAATAAGCAAAACCAAATCATAAAATAAGCAAAACCAAATCATAAAATAAATTAGTATTCAAATTAGCATGCATTCAATAATTATAAGCAAAAGTACATCATCTCTTCCTGTCCGTACATCATCGAATATTATCACTAATATAGCATCACTAGTACAACTAGAACCGTAGCGCCCGACGGGTATCGTCGCGGGCGGTGGACACCCAAAGATAAGGAACCATCACAGGACCATAGCTCCAGTGAGATCCCTGAAGAACCTGCCAGGTATAGTCGAACCTGCCCTCCAATGCAACCATGTAGCGACGGACGTGCCCGTCCTCCTCGCTGACACGGTGACATACCACCTCCGCGGTGTCCGAAAGCCTCAGCACCGTCACTGGCCCACGTGACCACCACCAAACAAGGATCGGTCAACAACGGGCTGCCTCCTCACCAACCTACGTCCCCCGGAAGGTAGCACCTCCCAATACCAGCCCGACGGAGCCCAGTCCCGAACATGGCCCTGATCAAGCAGGCCTCCACCGCCGAGTCGACGACGACGAGGATGCGGGATAGGCATCGCCGACGTCGTTGCGGGAACTACTTCTATATATAGTTAAATAAAGTAGTTTTATTAATTAAATCAACTATCTAGTTCAACTACTAAGCACTTACTATAAATAAATAAAGTAGTACTTACTAAAAACAAAGTAGCACTTACTATAAATAAATAAAGTAGCACTTACTATAAATAAATAAAGTAGCACTTACTACAAACTACTTCTATATATAGTAAAATAAATTAGTTTATTAAATCAACTAGCTAGTTCAACTATATATGAAGCACTTACTATAAATAAAATAAAATAGTACTTACTAAAAATAAACTAGTATTTTTCTAACTAATTATAT
>NW_021239169.1:0-394 GCF_002162155.2 Triticum dicoccoides | reverse complement strand
CGGCGGCGGCGGTCAAGCCTTGGAAGGGCCCTATCCCGAAGGTCAGTCTTCCGAATCTCACAGTTTTCGATTTAGTTCGGCCGGAGTCATGGATCGTCGTTAAGAGGAAGAAGAAGGCTCGCCGGACGGCGGTTGATAACCCACAAGTGTAGGGGATCGCAACAGCTTTCGAGGGTAAGTATTCAACCCAAATTTATTGATTCGACACAAGGGGAGCCAAAGAATATCCCTAAGTATTAGCAGTTGAGTTGTCAATTCAACCACACCTGGATAACTTAGTATCTGCAGCAAAGTATTTAGTAGCAAAGTAGTATGATAGTAATGGTAACAGTGGCAAAAGTAAAGATAATTGTTTTGTAGTGATTGTAATAGTAGCAACGGAAAAGTAAATAAG
>NW_021239168.1:0-4732 GCF_002162155.2 Triticum dicoccoides | reverse complement strand
GATCTCGATTGATCTTATGGGCTCACCTGCAACACCTACACATACCCCTGTGTCAGTTGCCACTCCATGCACTGAGCCCTCCTTTGGACCTCAAGGTAAGCATCTGCTTGATGAGCTCTATGAGGAAACTATAGAGATTAAGCTAGCAGATGCTGGACTATGTCTCTTTGGGCTGGAAGAGCCGTCAAGTCATATTTTAATTGAGGCACTGAAAGAAGCTTGTTGGAAAAATGTGATGAAGGAGGAGCTGACAGCCATAAGGGAAAATCAAACTTGGGAGTTATGTGATCTGCCAAGGGGACACAGGCCGATTGGAGTTAAGTGGGTCTATAAGTTGAAGAAGAACCCTGAAGGCAAGGTTGTTAAGCACAAAGCCAGGCTTTTGGCAAAAGGATATGCTCAGCGACCGGGCATTGACTTTGAAGAGATTTTTTCTCCTGTAGCTCGTCTAGAATCTGTCAGGCTGCTGATTTCTCTTGTTGTGCAGTTTGGGTGGAAGATACATCAGATGGATGTCAAGTCAGCTTTTCTGAATGGTGATCTAGCAGAGGAAGTCTATGTGACTCAGCCCCCTGGCTATGAGATAGAAGAGAAGGAAAGCAAGGTGTATCGACTGCACAAGGCCTTATATGGGCTTAAGCAGGTGCCATGAGCTTGGAACTCCAAGCTAGATGCAGCACTCACTGAGCTGGGTTTTGATAGGTGTCCATCAAAATCTGGTCTGTATAGAAATAAAGCAAGAGGATCTGCATCGATTGTGGGTGTCTATGTGGATGATCTAGTGATCACAGGAGGGAGTGAGCTGGCTATCCAGGAGTTCAAAGGACAAATGAATTTGAAATTCAGTATGAAAGACTTGGGCTTGCTGAGTTATTATTTGGGAATAGAAGTGAAACAAACAGAGGAAGGTATCACACTTTGTCAGTCTAGTTATGCAGCAAGGATACTTGAGAAAATGGGCATGACAAATTGCAATCCTACATACACACCCATGGAGAATAGGCTAAAACTCAGTAAGTCTAGTCAAGCTGATGAGGTAAATTCAACAGAGTACAGGAGTGCGGTAGGGAGTCTGAGATACTTGCTGCATACAAGGCCTGACCTCAGTTTTGCTGTGGGCTATGTCAGTAGGTTTATGGAGAGACCTACCAAGGAACATATGACAGCAGTCAAGCACATTTTAAGGTATGTGAAAGGCGGTATACATCTTGGATGCTGTTACAAGAAGGCAATAAACTATCCACAATTACTGGGGTATAGTGACAGTGACCATGCAGGGGATCTGGATGACAGAAAAAGTACAACTGGGGTGTTGTTTTATTATGGACAGTGCCCTGTATCTTGGATATCACAGAAGCAGGAAATAGTGGCCCAGTCATCCTGTGAGGCAGAGTATGTGGCTGCTGCATTGGCTGCATGTCAGGAGTGTGGTTGGCAAGGCTTGTGGAAGAACTGCTCGGCTGTGATGAAGTTAAGGCCAAGATCATGGTTGATAATCAGTCTGCCATTGCTCTGTGTAAAAACCCAGTGTTCCATGAGAGAAGTAAACATATTGATGTGCGCTACCACTATGTCAGAGATTGTGTTGACAAAGGCAAAATAGAGGTGGAGCATGTGAGAACAGGGGAGCAACATGCAGACATTCTGACAAAACCCCTCCCAACGTTTAAGTTTCAAGTTCTAAAAGAGAAAATTGGGATGCTGGTGGTGAGTTCAGAACATCAAGGCTAAGGAGGAGAAATGTTATGTTACCCTTGATGAACCTGAACCTGCCAAGTTAGAGTTTTTTCCTTCAGTCTGTATGCATTCATAAGTAAAACCAGAAACATGTTGTTGTTCACGTTGTGGTTCAGTCAAGGTGATAGGATAGTTTTTTTGTTTCAGTTAAACTACTTCTTGTAAGTGTGCGAGGACTTGGCCACGATTGCATCCGTGGGATGGCGCGGAAGAAATGGATCGTGGGCAAGATTCTCGGGCATACTGTTGCTATCTGAATAAAAGGGAAAAATAGAAAAGACGCAAGGTTGGGGCGTCGCAAAAACTCCCCCGTCTCAGCTGTGTTTCAGAGATCTGTTCTGTTGTGTTCTTCCACCTCGCGTGCGTGTGTGATCCTGGGTTAAGCCCCAACATTGTGGACATCTGATTTCAAATGTGCATCGGTCTATGGCCATGTTTCACTTCTTGAACATAATCAAGCATGGTTGAGGAACATTTTCATCCTCGGCATTGTGAACCTGCTCCTCATGGCCATGATCTTCATGAACAAACTCTCAAGATGCTCTCTTATGTGATGGGATTGCTGTAGTTTCCATATGTATTTGTTTTCCTATGTGGTATATGTACTGCGTGTATCCGCGAGCACATGCTGGCCTATCAATAATACAACTCCAACGGTTGTGTGCATGGAGCATTAACGCAAGTCGTGATACAGTTTTACTCTAGATACCGTACAAAACAAATGAAAATACACCAACAGGCAGGGACGTCATTAATACCAAGACGCGTGTGCACCACACCCAACCATCGGCAATAATTCAGCAATGGACAGCCAGCGTTATGGCAAATTAAACATCCTTGCGCTCATCAATTACACCCAGCTGCCCCTGCACCCCATGATGGCACCCAGCAAGGGAGAGATGATTGCAGGTGGGCATGTTGCTTCATAGAGAAATAAAACAAGGATAACAGATCACGCGGGGATTTCCAGCCTTCAAAGGGACTCCATGTGCGTAGAACCCATCTCCTCTTCCGCCTTTGTTTCTCCACAGGAAGCTTGGAGAAGTTGTACAGTGCGAGCCTCTAGCGGGCGTGCTTAATGATGTAGCACGGACGAACGAGATTCCAGCATCGTGTAGCCGCATGTCCCAAAAATCCGCGTCCCTAGTCAGCAGGCTATAAGAGCTTCCATGTCAGCAAAATCATACGTGAAGGAGAGAGAACTGAGGGGAGAGGACCAAGCCAGCGCTTCGTGTGCAGCCGGGCGATAGCACACGCAACGAGGAAAAGTAGCCTGCATGCAGCCCATGCGAGCTCTATGGCGGGCGTTTAGCTCCCCCCACCCAATCCTGTGACTTCCCTTTGCCTCCCACAACATGCATGCGTTAAATGTACAGCCAATGTTATAGCCATCCTACTGTATCAGCTTTTTAAAATACGGGCTATAGATGAGCTGGCTCTACTATAGAGCCAGCAGCGGGCTTTACTATTAGGCTGGTCATAGTGGGAGTAACTTATACTACTGTCATGCATATGACACTAGCCTAAATTACTATCTTTATAGTGCAAAATAACATAGTAGTAGTGTCATAGAGGATTTTATAAATTAGCTTGTAAACTCATCTTGTCTTAAAAAGCGTTATGTTACAGTAACATATTATGTTACCACTTCTCATTAACTACATGTCACATAAGCAAAAAAATCTCGAAGTGCGCTATGTTACTTGCTAAGTTACTCCCACTATGACTAGCCTTAATCTTGCTCTTAAGGGGCAAAGGTCACTCCCATCTTATCAGAGGCTGACAAATGGCACTTGTCGCAACCCCGAAATTTTCTTTCGTAGATTCATTTTTTTCAAAACATCTTATCCCTTGAACTGTGCGTTTAAATTCTGAACCGTTTTCAGCATTAGATTTCTTGTGTCGAGATCTTCGATACTAGAACACATGTTAACATGTTTCGAAGAAATTTTTTCACAAAAAAACTCAGAGATACAAACACGTTTTTTACCTTTTCCCTTTTTGTGAAGCATAGAGCTGTGTCTCCACGAGATTCAAATACGTACTTCTCGTGGAAGCAAAAAATAAAAAAATGATATTTTTTCCTTCTTTGAAGAAGCACGGTTGTGCTTCTCGCAGAAGCAAATATGTGCTTCTCGTGAAAGCATAATTGTTTCACAAAAACAAGAAATTCATGATTTTTTTTCTTTGAAACATAGTGAAACCAGGTGTAAACTAAAAGGCCAAAAAACCAAGAAAAAACTCATCTCAAACACGAAAACATGTACAGAAATTTTTTAAAAAAGAAATTCAGAGGAATCGCCCACAACGGGCAACATGGCAGCAGCTGGACACACCTTTTGGCGTGCTCTTAGCCCACAAAAGTGATCCTTTATTTTATTTTTATTTTTATTTTTGAGATATAAGTGACCCTTTAGTTAGTTGCTCAAAAGGCAGGCTATTTTAGATACGTGGCTCAAAAAAGCCCAATAGAGAGGCAAAAAACCTAGAAAAAACTCATCTCAAACACGAAAACATGTATAGAAAATTAAAAGAAATGAAATTCAGAGGAAGCGCCCACCACGGGCAACATGGTGGCAGCTGGACGCACCTCTTGGCGTGCTCTTAGAGCAACTCTAGCAGACCGCGCATCCCGCCCCGGCCCACAAAATAACCGCCAAATTCCGGGTCGGGCCAAAAAATCCGCATGATCAGACCCCACATCCCCCCGGCCCGCAAATTTTTTTGCGGGGCGCAGCAAATCTTCTCCCCCAACATCTATCTTCACGGGCTGGGAGGCCGACCCGAGCTGAACCCCTATCCGGCGCGAGATTTGGCGGGAGGGACATTTCCGCGTGCCCTTTCCCGCTTCCCGCACCCTCCGCCACCATTGCCGCCCCTTAGCAAGCTCTGATTCCTCCTCCCCGGCCGTTCCTCGCCGCCATGGACGACCCCATGCTGTCCACTGTCACCGTTGAGGTTGCGCATGCTCCTTCCCCTCGGGCGGATCTCGTCG
>NW_021239167.1:0-2695 GCF_002162155.2 Triticum dicoccoides | reverse complement strand
TGCCTCCGACGCCGTCCCGCACCGCCCCGACGCCGTCGCCGCCCCGCGCCCCCTGCCTCCTCGCCGCCCGTCGCCGCGCCCCGAACCGTCGCCGCCCCCTTGCGCGGTACGAGCTCATATGAATTTTCCTAATTTAGATGTGTAGTTAATTTAGATGTGTAGTCTAGATGTGTAGTTAGTTGAGTTGTTGTAATTTGTTCATAAATGAATATGCAGAAGTTAGAATTTTTTATGTTCATAGATTTTTTTGTGAGATTATTGTTGAATAATGAAATGTTTGTGTGTTCATATATATGCAAAGAATATGTCAATTTTATCATAGAATTTTTATGATTTTTTTCTGTTGTAATTTTGTTCATATAATTTTTATTTTGTTCATAGATTTTTTATGATTTTTTCTGTTGTACTTTTTTCATAGAATAAGAAGAGAAAGTGTTTAATAGAATTAGTTAGAAAAATAATAGAACTAGTTAAACTAGTTTATTTTTAGTAAGTACTACTTTATTCTATTTATAGTAAGTGCTTAGTAGTTGAACTAGTTGATTTAATAAAACTAGTTTATTTTACTATAGAAGTAGTTTATTTTTAGCAAGAAAATTAATAGAACCAGTTTATTTTTTTAGTTAAAGCAATTATTCCTGCATCGACGTCGATGATGCCAATCCCGCATCCTCGTCGTCGACTTGGCGGAGGAGGCCGGCTTGATCAGAGTGGCCATGTCCGGGACTGGGCTCCGCCGGTCTGGTTTTGGGAGGTGCTACCTTCTGGGGGGCGTAGGTTGTTGAGGAGCCAGCCCGTCGTTGACCCGATCCTTGTTTGGTGGCGGTCGCGTGGGCTAGTGACGGTGCCGAGGCTTCCGTACACTGCGGAGGTGGTACGTCAACGTGTCAGCGAGGAGGACGAGCACGTCCGTCGCTACATGGTTGCATTGGAGGGCAGGTTCGACAATACCTGGCAGGTTCTTCAGGGATCTCACTGGAGCTATGATCCTATGATGCTTCCTTCTCTTTGGGTGTCCACCGCCCGCGCCGATATCCATCGGGTGTTACGGTTCTAGCTGTACTATATGTATTCGAGGTGTATTAGTGATAATATTCGACGATGTACGGACGCATGGAGATGATGTAGTTTTTCTTATAATTGAATGCATCCTAATTTGAATGCTACTTTATTTTGTGATTTGATTTTGCTTATTGAATGATCAAATTGGAAAACTACTCCTACTTTGAATGCTCAAATTGGAGAGCACTATGCAAGGCGTATGCATATGATTAGTTGATAGCTTATAGGGTTTTTGTTTTCGCAGAAATCTATGAGCTCCCCTCCATCATCCCCGCCGTCGTCCCCATCACCGACCCCCTCGGACCTCGAGGTGAGACCAGCCACGAACCAGTTTTAGAAAGATAACGAAACGATATTTCGGGTTGACTTTAAGTCTGTTGAGTCTCCATCATATATGAGAGGACGAAGAATCCCGACTGTTGACGTGGGGGTAGCTTCTCCTTCGTTCCCGTGTGCTAGACAAGTTGGTGTAATGCACTTGGGAACGAGGAGGAGCTACCATCACCGGCGGTCGCAAATGTCAGAGAGGAATCAGTGAGGGAGAGTTCCACCATATATAGATGAGAGGACAAAGAATCCCGACTGTTATCGTGGGGCTCGCTTCTCCTTCATTCCCGTGTGCTAGACATTTTGGTGTAATGCACTCGGGGATGAAAGGAGGAGCGACCATCACCAACGGTCGAATGTATACACCACGTGAGCTGAGAGTTTTCAAGAAAAGACTCGACAGACCGAAAGTCAACCCGTGATGAATAATAATGATCTAACTTAGGTTTTTCAGTACATATATTTAATTGTAGATGTTTAATATTTGAATTATGAACATAGGAAATGTCGTACTCGGACGACGAAAGTCTCCCGGGGGAGTGCGACTGGTGCCACGACGACCGAGGTCTATGCGACAGGCCTCACCTGGACGAAGATCGGCGCTTCAGCATTAAGCTGGAGCAGACCTTCGATGTTGAAACGGTACGCAACGACGACAAGTGTTATTTTTTTTAGTAATTAAGCACGACTTCAAATATTTCAACGTGTACTTTTCATCTTTTACAATTCGAATAGCTTATCCCATGTCATGGAAGACGCTATGTCTTGGAGAGGATGGGTTTTGAAGATCATGAAAGTTTCGAAACAAAGAAAATTCACCTAAGGACCCATCATGGTGTGGATTTTGAAGTAAAGTTGTACAATTCTGAGAGCGTAACCCATTTTGGTTGCAAAAAATGGCAAGCACTTTGCAAGATGTATTGTTTTGATGAGGGTATGCTTGTCACCATGGATCTTGGTGTTCCTGAAATCGAGCAAGACAATATGGACATTTGGGTCCTTGTTGATACGCCTCCAATTCTACCGCTATGTGAGTTTCTCAAACATAGTTATTAGCTAATTTATATTGTTTATTTCAAAATAGTTGACCGCTTATTTCCATTGACAGCTTATTTTGATTGTTCAAATAATGTGCGGAACATGGTAGACAAAACCACTACACTGATGGCTCCGAATTAACTTATCAGGAGAAAAATCATCTGGTCGGATTTTGTACTGATATTGAGAATTACAATATCTACAATCAAACTCCTCAACATTATGGTCAATACGTGCCACTAGTGCACGTGTTGAACTACGGTAACTA
>NW_021239166.1:0-550 GCF_002162155.2 Triticum dicoccoides | reverse complement strand
CTCACCGTTTTGGTGTCCCGAAGCGATTTCCATAGTTGTTAAACCCAAGGTGCGTTGATGTGTTGGTCATTAACACTCACAGTTTTGGCCGATTCTGGCCCGTTTCATGGATTATTACTCACTGTTTTGGGGTCCCGGAGTGATTTCGACGATTAACGAACCCTAGGGTGCGTTTACGTGTCGGTCATCAACACTCACAGTTTTGGCCGATTCTGGCCGTTTCATGGACTATTACTCACTGTTCTGGGGTCCCAGAGTGATTTCCACGATTAACGAACCCTGGGGTGCGTTTACATGACGGTCATCGAAAATCACAATTTTGGCCGATTCTGGTCCGTTTCAGGGACTATTACTCACTCTTTTGGGGTCCTAGAGTGATTTCCACAATTAACGAACCCTGGGATGTGTTTACGTGTCGATCATAAACACTCGCATTTTGGCCAATTCTGGCCCGTTTCGTGGACTATTACTCAACGTTTTGGGGTCCTGAAGCGATTTCCATAGTTATTAAACCCCAAGGTGTGCTGATGTGTCGGTCATCAACAATCGC
>NW_021239165.1:0-521 GCF_002162155.2 Triticum dicoccoides | reverse complement strand
TCCGTCTGAAAAAGTTTGTCCCAACCTTATTCCTCAAATGGATGTATCTAGGACTAACCTGATGTTAGATAGAGATGGATTGGGATTATTTCTTGTACAAATTAGCCGTGTTCAAGAAAAGAAAAAATATCTAGTTAGCTAGAGCCAAACCGCGGTGCATACAAGTTAAGAAAAAAACCCTCTTGGCTTGTAGTTGTTGGAAATTTGGTAGGTCGAATTCGAATGAGAAAAAGTTTGTCATGACTCCATTCCAATGTGCACTGGATAATTATTTGGAGGATTTTATAGGACGTGAAACTCAAAAAGTTAGCAATATTTCCAGATTTGTATGAAATTAAAAACAACTAAGATTCTAGAAACCCCCCCTTTGGACGGGGTGGCGTACCGGTAAGTCGTTTTAGAGACCAAAATCAAAAATCCAAGGCGCGATATACACTATATATCCACCAACAAAAACCATTCTAAAAGCAATCGGATGACTTACGTAATAACAAAACAATATCCAGTTGACACAGTTAAAT
>NW_021239164.1:0-384 GCF_002162155.2 Triticum dicoccoides | reverse complement strand
AAAATTAGACAATGTTCATTTTATAACACGTATTTGAACAATGTCAAAATATGTATCGCAAAACATGTTAAATGCATATAAATATTTTTTTAGATGTGTATGAAAGATAACATGTATTTGAAAAATGTTCAAAGCATGTGTTAGAAAACATGTTAAATGCATATAATTTTTTTTAGATGTATATGTAAGATGTACAACGTTTGAAAATTTTGACATAAAAACATATATTTGAGAAAATGTTAATTGTGTATTTAAAAAATGTTAAACGTGTATAGAAAGTATTTATGTTGTATACAGAAAATGTACAATGCGTATGAAAAAATTAGACATGTGTTGGAAAAAATTAAAAGTAGAAAAACTAAAGAAATAAATCAAAGAAATAAA
>NW_021239163.1:0-2586 GCF_002162155.2 Triticum dicoccoides | reverse complement strand
CTGCGTCGTATGCATCAGCCGAAGCTTAATAGACATCAACGACTGAGCGGCGCACGCCGGGTTGGACTGGTAAGCACCTGCCTTTTTAAAGGAGGTAGCTAGGTCTGCTCACCGGCCGCGTACGCAACTTGTAGGAGTTCCCGGGGCGATGGCCCATGACCTCTGGGGGCATAGGTTTAGTCCGGCGTGCTGACCTTTCTATTAATCCTAGGTCTGGTTGCGGCGTATTGTTTGGCCGAGGTCGGGCATGACCCAGGAAAGTGTGTCCGGACGGAGTTAATCGAGCGTGGTGCGTAAGTTGGTGCACCCCTGCAGGGAAGAAAACATCTATCGATAGCCTGTCCTACGGTAACAGACACTTGGAGTTGTATCCCGATCGATACAACTAGAACTGGATACTTGTGATGAGAATTGGATTGTGATGAGAAATGGATAGTATGGCTCTGGGATTTCTTTCTCGCAGGGAGTCGAGAAAGGATCTCTGGCCGAGGTTGATAACACTACTACTACTTTACTTTATGCTACTCTACTCCCTCCTGTTGCTGCAAGATGGTGGTTTTCAGAACATGCTAGTCTTCGATAGGACTAGGTTCTCCCCTCTATTCTGGCATTTCTGCAGCCCAGTCCACATATACAGCCTTCCTTTGATAATGTTGCATATGTAGTGTAGATCCTTGCTTGCGAGTACTTTGGATGAGTACTCATGGTTGCTTTGCTCTCCCTTTTCCCCCTTTTCTTCTTCTTCCCGGTTGATGCAACCAGATGTCGGAGCCCAGGAGCCAGATGCCACCGCCGATGCCTACTACTATGTGGAGACCGCCGACGACCATGAGTAGTTAGGAGGCTCCCAGGCAGGAGGCCTTGCCTTTTCGATCGATGTTGCTTTTGTGTTGGCCTTCTTAATGCAAACTTGTCTAACTTATGTCTGTACTCAGATATTGTTGCTTCCGCTGACTCTTGTGTATGCGAGCTTATGTATTCGAGCCCTCGAGGCCCCTGGTTTGTAATATAAAGCTTGTATTATTTTAATTTGTGTCTAGAGTTGTGTTGTGATATCTTCCCGTGAGTTCTTGATCTTGATTGTACACATTTGCGTGTATGATTAGTGTATGATTGAATCGAGGGCGTCACAAGTTGGTATCAGAGCCGACTGCCTATAGGTAGCCCCGTTTCCAACTCCTTGGCCGAAGTTGAGTCTAGTCGTCCAAAACTATTTTACTAACTTGGTTGTGTGGCTTACGGGCCCACGTCGCCATTTGGTGGTATTAGGATCTTTTATTCCTCGTCTATACTCTAGGACTCTGATCTCTTGTCTATTCGGGTTAAACATTTTACTAACTCTGACATTAGGGTCTCGTACCTACTTCCTCCCGGAGAGCCCCGACATTATCGATGATTGCTTGCTTCGCCAGATGATTCTACAGATACTGCTCAATGATTCTCGAGATACTGTGCCAACTGCCTTGTAGTTCGTGACCACCGATAATCCCTGGAAATAACATCCTTGCCGCTTGCACCTTCATCCCTAGTTGCTATTGTTATTACATGATACCCTGAAATACTTTCCGATATTCTGAAAATCCATTGCGCCTGCTGCCTTGCAGCTCCTTTTCCGCATGAATACATGCTCGAATAATTCCTCACACTTATCGAGGATTTGTTCATTCCTAGTTATTCATGTGTTACACAAAATATCCTGAAATGCTATTCGACCTTCCGACAATCCTTTGCAACCTATTTCTTTGGAAAGTCTTGTGTGCCAGCATTATGGTTAATTTCGTATTTCTAGTAATCTTCGTTGACATCCTATGTCTCTATCGTTTTGAGTCCCTTCATCCAATTTGTTGCGAATGATCAAATTCCTCAATCTGATCCTAGCATTCATCCTTCCGGCTCAGACGTCACTCCGGACATGAGTTGGTTCTCGGCAAACCAAACCTTAAATGATTGTCCTTCTAGTTCTATTCTACTTACCCATCTTTTGATCTGAGCGTCTCCTTCTGATCCCTTGCTTTGGAAATCATAAACCCCTTATAATTGAGCACTGAATTATTCAATTGCTTCTACAATCTGACGCCTTTGCTTTCTTCCTCTTCTACTTGAGTACCGATGCTCACATCAGATGAAGGAAATATGCCCTAGAGGCAATAATAAAGTTATTATTTATTTCCTTATTTCATGATAAATGTTTATTATTCATGCTAGAATTGTATTAACCAGAAACATAATACATGTGTGAATACATAGACAAACATAGTGTCACTAGTATGCCTCTACTTGACTAGCTCGTTGAATCAAAGATGGTTAAGTTTCCTAGCCATAGACATGAGTTGTCATTTGATTAATGGGATCACATCATTAGGAGAATGATGTGATTGACATGACCCATTCCGTTAGCCTAGCACTTGATCGCTTAGTATGTTACTATTGCTTTCTTCATGACTTATACATGTTCCTGTAACTATGAGATTATGCAACTCCCGTTTACCGGAGGAACACTTTGGGTGCTACCAAACGTCACAACGTAACTGGGTGATTATAAAGGAGTACTACAGATGTCTCCAAAGGTATATGTTGGGTTGGCGT
>NW_021239162.1:0-827 GCF_002162155.2 Triticum dicoccoides | reverse complement strand
GCGCTTTCCTATTTTGGATCCAGATTGGTGCTGATGCTGAACTGCTTGGACGAATCGCCAGGTACAAAGTCAACAAGCTTCGTCTCATCCGCCGGTTTGAAGTGCAGGGTTGGGTCATGCTCAGTGGTGGGCTTCTTCAGAGGGGTCATATCTGCCGGGTCAACATTCTCGTTGTAAAACTTTAACTCCTCTGTAGCACAAACCGACTCAGCGTAAGCCGCATCACTCTCTTCGCAATCCAAAGCGATTTTCCGACTTCCATGAACCGTGATGGTTCCTTTGTGACCCGGCATCTTGAGCTGCAAGTAAATATAACATGGCCTCGCCATGAGTTTTGCATAAGCCGGTCGCCCAAACAGTGCGTGATACGGGCTCTGGATTCTCACCACCTCGAAAGTCAATGTCTCAGACCGGGAATCATGCTCATCCCCAAACACAACTTCCAAAGCAATCTTGCCCACTGGATATGCCGACTTTCCTGGTACTACACCATGAAAAACAGTATTGGACGGTTTAAGATTCTTATCTTTCAACCCCATGCGGCGGAATGTCTCATAATACAGAATATTAATACTGCTTCCTCCATCCATAAGTACTTTGGTGAACTTGTATCCTCCCACCTGAGGTGCCACCACCAGAGCTAGCTGACCCGGATTGTCAACCCAGGGCGGATGATCCTCCCTACTCCACACGATGGGTTGTTCCGACCAGCGCAGATAGCGTGGAACTGCCGGTTCAACCGCATTAACTGCCCTCTTATGCAGCTTCAGATCTCGCTTGCACAGACTAGTGGTGAATACATGATATTGTCCACCATTCAGGTGCTT
>NW_021239161.1:0-1297 GCF_002162155.2 Triticum dicoccoides | reverse complement strand
AAGGTCAGTAGACAACTAAAGAGGGACAACTCAAAGGAACATATAATTTTCTGAGTTGTGGATGCATAGATTAGTATGTCGAGCGAGATCAACATTTCTTCCAGATAACCCATGCAGAGAGGTAGGACTGGCAGAGTCACGATTTATGAATGGAGATCTCCTCAAGAGTACTCTAATTGTGATCTTTTGATCCAATAAACATCTGCCATAAGCGGTCCATAGTATTTGGAAGAAGGAAATACCACGGACCTCGAGGACTATCGCAAAGTTACTAATATCCTAAAGGCACTAGCAATTACTATCAACATGAAGTAGGTAGAGTGAATCTCGGGTTCAGAACCCAGGAGTAGAATACCTACTACTAAGTGGCATCACGGGATGCTTACGAGAATGATGGCCAGAATCATCACACTAGGACACAAATCATGGCTAGACCACTAGATGATCCCCTGAGACACCTAGGGTCATAATAATTATTCCAACATAAAGGTCGAGGCAGTAGAATACCTCAACTCAACAATTAGTGTGATTGAGCTGGCATAAAGTAGCATCGAAACCAGAGGGAAAGGATTTGCAAATGCATCAGACTATTTAGAAACCTGGAATGATTCGGACAGCATAATGGTTGTAAATGCTCAGAAGAGATTTGAGACATTCACAAAAATGGTGGCATAACCACTCAGAAGCACAATATCAAGGTTTCGAGATCAACAATTAACATACGGAAGTAGTAGAAACTGAACTCAAGCTTAAATCCAACAATCTAATAAGTCTACGGATTAGTAACGCGTGATCCTGATAGAAAGAAGAGATAGCTTAGCTCTTAATCCCCGTAGGAAAGATAAGATGACTCAGATCAGAAGGGCATGAGGTATAAGGAGTAAAAAGAGCCTTACGTTCCATCCCACAATCAATTCCCTTATATAACTAAAGAATTTCTAGACTCAACTTCGACCAGTTTGGCTTGGTAATCCTACAGGCAGTCAAGCTCTGATACCAACGCTGTCAGGACCCCGACTCAATGCCACATCGATCTAGCATGTAACACCTCATATCACTTTGCGGCCTCACGCACGGTATTCCCACGGGTGTCGCCTTACCTTTGCCCGGGACCGTTTGCGTCTTTTGGCACACGTATATGATAGTGTCGCTAGCATCCATATGATAAGGAGCCCGGGCTGACATGGCTAGTCGTAAACCCAAAGTGGCACAGACTTACAGGGACAGGCATCCATGACCCAGCATCGAACGTGTCGGTCATCAGCGAGTGAATCCAGGCTGTAGCACTGGGCTAGCA
>NW_021239160.1:0-2293 GCF_002162155.2 Triticum dicoccoides | reverse complement strand
GATACAACAATGGGGGAAGAAGTTGAGCCGGTAATGCGGGAAGAAGCTGAGCCGGCAATGCGGGAAGAAGCTGAAGAAGAGGCATCAGATGAGCCCGTTGATGATCTAGCTCGGGCCATTGCCGATGCAAAGAAAAACTGCGCAAGTGATTTGGAGAAGAAGAAGTTGCAGCGTATGTTAGAGGATCACAAAAAATTGTTGTACCCGAATTGCGTAGGTGACAAGAAAAAGCTGGGCACCACACTGGAATTGCTGCAATGGAAGGCAGAGAATGGTGTATCTGACAAGGGATTTGGAAAGTTGCTGGTAATGATAAAGGATATGCTTCCAAAGGACAACGAATTGCCCAAGAGTACGTACGAAACAAAGAAGGTTGTCTGCCCTCTAGGGTTAGAGCTGCAGAAGATACATGCACGCCCTAATGATTGCATCCTTTACCGCGGTGAGTACGAGGATTTGAACGCTTGCCCGGTATGTGGTGCATTACCTATAAGATCAGCCGCGATGACCCTGGTGATGTCGAGGGCGAGCGCCCCAGGAAGAAGATTCCTGTCAAGGTGATGTAGTATGCTCCTATAATACCACGGTTGAAACATTTGTTCCAAAACAAAGAGCATGCCAAGGCGATGCGATGGCACAGAGAAGACCGTAAGAAAGATGGAAAGTTGAGAGTACCCGCTAACGGGTTGCAGTGGAGAAAAATCGAAAGAAAGTACGGGAAGGAGTTTGTAGATGACGCAAGGAGCGTATGGTTTGGTCTAAGCGCAGATGGCATTAATCCTTTTGGGGAGCAGAGCAGCAACCATAGCACCTGGCCTGTGACTCTATGTTTGTATAACCTTCCTCCTTGGTTGTGCATGAAGCGGAAGTTCATTATGATGTCAGTGCTCATCCAAGGCCCTAAGCAACCCGGCAACGACATTGATGTGTACCTAAGGCCATTAGTTTAAGAACTCTTACAACTGTGGAATGGAACAGGTGTATGTGCGTGGGATGAGCACATGAGGGAAGAATTTGACCTAAAGGCGTTGCTGTTCGTGAAAATCAATGATTGGCCTGCTCTCAGTAACCTTTCAGGACAGACAAACAAGGGATACCGCGCATGCACGCACTGTTTGGACGATACCGACAGTATATATTTGGCTAATTGTAAGAAGAATGTGTACCTGGGACATAGTCGATTTCTTCCGAGCAGGCATCCCGTAAGAAAGAAAGACAAGCATTTCAAAGGTGAGGCGGATCACCGGGCGAAGCCTCGCCACCGTACTAGTGCTGATGTACATGATATGGTCAAGGATTTGAAGACGGTCTTTGGAAAGGGTCCTGGTGGACAACCTGTTCCGAATGACACTGACGGACGCGCACCCATGTGGAAGAAGAAATCTATATTTTGGGACCTGCCCTATTGGAAAGACCTGGAGGTCCGCTCCGCAATCGACGTGATGCACGTGACGAAGAATCTTTATGTGACCCTGCTTGCCTTCTTGGGCGTGTATGGGAAGACAAAAGATACACCTGAGGCACGGGAGGACCAGCAACGTATGCACGGAAAAGACGGCATACATCAGGGTCATGCAAGCTACGCTCTTACCAAAGAAGAGAAGGAAATCTTCTTTGAATGCCTGCTCAGTATTAAGGTACCGTCTGCCTTCTCGTCGAATATAAAGGGAATAATAAACATGGAAGAGAAAAAGTTCCAGAACCTAAAGTCTCATGACTGCCACATGATTATGACGCAACTGCTTCCGGTTGCATTGAGGGGGCTTCTACCGGAAAACGTTCCATTAGCCATTGTGAAGCTATGTGCATTTCTCAATGCATTCTCTCAGAAGGTAATCGATCCAGAAATCATACCAAGGTTAGAGAATGATTTGGTGTAATGTCTTGTCAGTTTCGAGTTGGTGTTCCCACCATCCTTCTTCAACATCATGACGCACGTCCTAGTTCACCTATGCGAAGAGATTAACGTTTTGGGTCCTGTGTTTCTACACAATATATTCCCCTTTGAGAGGTTCATGGGATTCTTAAAGAAATATGTTCATAACCGTGCTAGGCCAGAAGGAAGCATCTCCAAGGGCCATGAAAATGAGGAGGTCATTGAGTTTTGTATTGACTTTATTCCTGACCTTAAGCCGATTGGTGTTCCTGAATCGCGGCATAAGGGCAGACTGGATGGAAAAGGCATGCTAGGAGGGGAACAAATAATATGTATGGACAGACATTCTCTCACTGAAGCACACAACACAGTTCTACAGAATTCCGCCTTTGTGGCTCCGTATATGGATGAACACAA
>NW_021239159.1:0-486 GCF_002162155.2 Triticum dicoccoides | reverse complement strand
TGTGTTTCTTGAAGGATCCAAGAGTAACCTCCTCACCCTCAAAATAATTTTGCGGGATTATGAGAGGCATCATGACAGAAAGTTAATATGCAGAAATCCTCTATCTTCTTCGGGAAGGGTAGCACAGAGGAGAACAAGGAACAGCTTAAGGCGGTCATCGGAATTAATTCTGAAGCTCTGAGCGAGAAATACTTGGGGCTGCCTCCGGCTGTGGGACGGTCCAAGGAGGGAACTTTTAAATATGCCCAGGAAAGTGCAAAGGGTAAGGTCACGGGATGGAAGGGACATGGGCTCTCTAAGAAGGCACGTGAGGTTTTGGTTAAATCTGGGCTCCAGTCTATCCCAATTTTCACCATGAGTTGCTTCCAGCTCACGAACAAATTGTGCAGGAACCTGGCATCTATCTCCTCTACTTTTTGGTGGGGTGAAGCAAACGGTGAGAAAAAGGTACATTGGATTGCGTGGAAGAAAATGTGTGCGAGTAAC
>NW_021239158.1:0-1395 GCF_002162155.2 Triticum dicoccoides | reverse complement strand
TGGCTCCTGCCAGTTGCCGATAACTCGGTTACAAAACATGATCATCTCATACAATAAAATATATCATCACGTCTTGACCATATCACATCACAACATGCCCTGCAAAAACAAGTTAGACGTCCTCTACTTTGTTGTTGCAAATTTTACGTGGCTGCTACGGGCTGAGCAAGAACCGTTCTTACCTACACATCAAAACCACAATGATAGTTCATCAAGTTAGTGTTGTTTTAACCTTCGCAAGGACCGGGTGTAGCCACACTCGGTTCAATTAAAGTTGGAGAAACTGGCACCCGCCAGCCACCTGTGTGCAAAGCACGTCGGTAGAACCAGTCTCGCGTAAGCATACGCGTAATGTCGGCCCGGGCTGCTTCATCGAACAATACCGCCGAACCAAAGTATGACATGCTGGTAAGAAGTATGACTTGTATCGCCCACAACTCACTTGTGTTCTACTCGTGCATATAACATCTACGCATAAAACCTGGCTCGGATACCACTGTTGGGGAACGTAGTAATTTCAAAAAATTTCCTACGCACACGCAAGATCATGGTGATGCATAGCAACGAGAGGGGGAGTGTATCTTCATACCCTTGAAGATCGCTAAGCGGAAGCGTTTATCAACGCGGTTGATGTAGTCGTACGTCTTCACGATCCGACCGATCCAAGTACCGAACGCACGGCACCTCCGAGTTCTGCACACGTTCAGCTCGATGATGTCCTCGCCTTCTCGATCCAGCAAGACGGGCGAAGTAGTAGATGAGTTCCGGCAGCACGACGGCGTGGTGACGGTGTTGGTGAAGAACAATCTCCGCAAGGCTTCGCCTAAGAACTACGGAAACTATGACGGAGGATAAACTAGAGGGGACGGGGTTGCCGGCACACGACTTGGTGTTTCTTGATGTGACTTTGGTGCTAGCCCCGCCCCTCTATTTATATGTTGAGCCCTGGGGTCGAAACTTGGAGCAAAAGCCTCCTCAAAGTTGGTTTTTCCCGAAAGGCAAGAGTCCCACTCGGACTCCAGGACCAAACGCCACAATCCTTGGTGTCTGGACTAGACGCCATGGGCCTCGGCGTCTGGCCCAGGGCTAGACGCAAGGGTCTCCGGCGTTTGGCCCCCTGGCCTCCGCAAAACTCCTTTTGCACCGACTTATAGCCCCATGGGCCTGACCCCTTGGCCTAACCATATCATCCAATATTTGAATCTTTACCTCGGGACCATTCCGGAGCTCCTCGTCATGTCCATGATCTCATCCAGGACTCTGAACAACATTCGACCACCAACATACATAACTCATATAATACTATATCGTCAATGAACGTTAAGCGTGCGGACCCTACGGGTTCGAGAACTATGTAGACATGACTGAGACATCTCTTTGGTCAATAACCAATAG
>NW_021239157.1:0-448 GCF_002162155.2 Triticum dicoccoides | reverse complement strand
TCAGCAAGCTTGATCTTCTCAGCTAGTTCAAGGTCTTTTTTCTGTTGGGCCTCCTTCACCTTACCTGCAAGTTACAGCAAGATCAGATTTTGAAACAAATAAAGGGAAAAAGCAGTCGTCGAGGTCTCACCAAACATACCTTTGGTCTCCTCATTTGCCTTCGTCAGATTCTCCTGAACCAGCTTCAAATCCAGCTCGAGCTGAATGTGCTTGTTTTCCAGCTCAGTGTAGCGAGCCGCAAGGTCACACGATCTCTGCGAAGAATCAATCGACTAAATGTCAAAGATAATTCACTTCCGAGTGGAAAAGGAAAAATCATGCGTTTCTAAGACTACAGCCGAATACAAGCATTCGACCGTAGTCTCGGGGACTACACCCACTGGGTGCACTCAGCGTGCCCCCACTAATCCTATTGAAGACAGAGTCGACCAGTCGACTTAAAAAAAAA
>NW_021239156.1:0-564 GCF_002162155.2 Triticum dicoccoides | reverse complement strand
GAGTAGACGGTACAAAGACACCAAGCATGCGGCCAGACGGACGGTGCTGAGTAGGTCCATACGACTACAGATCTGCTCCAAGAGAACATCAGGGAGGGAATTCCAATCGCGGCTCTGCGTGTCAGTCGGTTCTGCCATTGGGGTTTTTGGTGCTTGCAAGCCAGCGGGTAAGTGGATTCGGGCGGGCGAGCGAAGAAGCTTCTCCTTGTGTGGCTGAGCACTGAGCGGGGGGATATGGTACGCGCAAGCTACCAAGGAAGATGGCGCGGGCGGGCGAGAAGTGAGCGGGGGTAAATGGTGTGCGGCCGACGATGTGGAAGAGAGGAGGAACAAGAAGAGAGGAGGAAGAAGAGTGGAAGACGGGGAAGAAAGTGCATTCAATATCAATTCTACTAGTACTACTACCAGGATATACCGTCCTTCGGAGTGTAAATAGTTACACCGATGGCATGTGGGTCTACCACAACAGGGCCCATATGTCAGTTAATGGAGGACAAACTCGGTCCCGGCGGTTACAGAGTGGCGGAGCCTATATGGGACAAGGAGGACGTGGAGCGTGCCGAG
>NW_021239155.1:0-1266 GCF_002162155.2 Triticum dicoccoides | reverse complement strand
CATCTATTTTAAGCCTAGCAGCTTGGCAAGTGGCAACTGCTTCTCATGACATCCAGGTCCGGTCGTGCATGAGTGCAGCTTTTTTTCCTTGGTTTATGAAAACAATCAAGCTTTGCACTTTGGCATGTACTTCTCCAGTTTTTGATGCCACCGGCCTCCTCGTCCCGCGGGCATCACGTGATCATGCCACCCACCGACCAGTTGACTGGTAAAAGATTCCACACACACGCAGTTCACGTGATCAGGAGTAGTCTCATTCGCTTAGAGGCTCTAGTGCTCCATTAATTTTGTGATGCCAACTAGAACAAAGAGGCGCGCGTTGCTGCGCTCGTCCATTTCAATAAAGAATGATAGAAATAATACAAAAACTGAACATAAAGGTATATGCAAGATTCAAATTATACCACCTTAATACAAAACCACGAGACAACTTGTGATAGAAACCTTGTATAGATTATATCTTTTCATGGAGCATATAGAAAATATGACAATCCGGACACTACACCATCCACATGATAAAAAGCAAAAATGTGCATCCGACAAGAACGAAAGCATATAAGCTGGATGGTTTAACATTAAAGTGGATGCACATACACATTTCCTTACTGATATAGCTAGAAAATATGGCATTGTTATGTTTAATATGATAAGGAGAAAAAACATCACATGTGGAGATTTCCCTGCCTTGGCACCTTTGGCAATTGTAGCACTGACGGGAGGTGGTGATTGAAACTGAGGCAGCCGGAAGCACAAAACCCCTGGGGAGGGGATAAGCAAGGCAAAAGAGAAGTTAATTAACAAACTAATATTACTCTTTTGGCTGGCACATGTTCAGCTATGATAGTCTGATTGACGACATCTGAGGATATTATTAAAATGTGTAGATATACAAAATGATGTGAAATGCATTTGCAAAGGCAAAATACGATGTAGCCCAACGGAGCAGAGGTGAAGGAATTGTTCTCGTTTCAGGAGAGTCAACCTGCAAATCATCAACTACTTTTGCATCAAGGTAAAATTAAAAATATATACATCACAGGTGAAATTGTGAGTTTAACAACAGATGAATAATTATTATAATCTATAAGTAACAGATATGAATAAAGTATTCTAGAAAAACATGTATGAATACTGAAGCATGCCATCAATAGTGTAGAACATGGAAGAGACATTCGAGTATAGGCATTAGTGGTCGAGCTATAAGATATCTAGTGAAGAAACGACTTAGCAATTGGGAACTTGCAGAATTAAGTAATGTATTGAGAA
>NW_021239154.1:0-1664 GCF_002162155.2 Triticum dicoccoides | reverse complement strand
ATATGTGCAAATACAACATGGCATCACAACATGACTCTACAAATCAAGTATTTATTCATTAGGCTCCGAGGAGCGAGATATTACAAACATAGGTCTCATGACCCAACATTCAGAGTATACAAGTCAAAGCACAAGCGGAAACTATCATGTCTGAGTACAGACCACTATAAATGAAAAAGGCTGAGAAGCCTGACTATCTGCCAGATACTGCCGAGGGCACAAGATCGTAGCTGAGGTAACAAGCTAAACGTCGAAGTCCACGCGAAACTACTAGCGAGACCGAAGTCTCTCTGCAAAAACATAAATAGGCAAACGTGAGTACAAATGTACCCAGCAAGACTTACATCAGAACTATCTACATATGCATCATTATCAACAAAGGGGATGGTGGGGTTTAACTGCAGCAAGCCAGCTTTGACTCGGTGGCTATCTTGAACTACGACTGCGAGTAACTCTTTTGAGGTGGCGCACACGAGTCCACATATTCACCATATCAATACACCACTATGGATCCGCTCCCGTCTCCCTACGAGAACGCCATTCATAGCACTCACGCTTATCTTGCGTATTTTAGAGTATCCACTTTCACTTGTCTATGAACTGATATAAGCAACCCAGAGGTCCTTTTCCGTGGACACGGCTATTCGAATAGATTAGGTTAACCCTGCAGGGGTGTACTTCTTCACACACGCTCTCACCACTTACCGCCGTTTACACGACATGTACTCGGCAACCTTCAAGCGGAAGCCCAACGTGGGTGTCGGCCACGGCCTGCCTAAACACTCAAGTCTCTAGTCCAGGTTGATCGCCTATTCGGGTTCCATCCATGAGGAGATCCGGCCGGAGTTTCGCTCACAGCCCCAAACGATGTGTATAGGGTTCCGTGACACCAAACGGGTGCCCGGTTTACCCGGCCACGTGCCTACCGCATCACAGCCCACCCCTACGGTCAGCGCTGTCCACGGCCTCCAGCATACTACAAACACCAGAAACTACTTGCAACTCCTGGACAGAGGACAAGGGTGATTAAGAAGCCGAGAGGGTCCATTGGTTTCGGGCCCAATGCGTGGTAGTAGCTGAATCATGGATCACAAACACAAAACTCAGTTCCCGAGGATGGCTGCAATGAGACAACCCACCATGTACTCCTACATGGCCTCTCACCGCTACCTTTACCAAATCGTGTTCACACACTTAGCTCACACACAGTAGGACATGTTCACACACCTCTGATTCATCCCCGATGAATCAGACCTGACTCAACTCTAAGCAGTAGCAGGCATGACAAACAAACATGAATGAGTAGGCACAACAGGGCTCAAACAACTCCTACTCATGCTAGTGGGTTTCATCTATTTACTGTGGAATGACAGGTCATGCAAAGGATAAAGGGGTTCAGCTACCGCAGCAAGTAACAGATGAATCGATGTTGTCCTAATGTAGTAAAAGAGAGCAGGAGCGAGAGAGTGGGATTTTATCGGAATGAACAAGGGGGTTTTGCTTGCCTGGCACTTCTGAAGATAACATTGAGTCTTCATCAGTGTCAACGATCACATCATCGGTACACGTCTATCGAGAGGGGACAATTACCGGCAAATACAGAAAAACACGATCAGTGCAATGCACAATATGATGCATGATCATGACATGGCAAAATGAATGTG
>NW_021239153.1:0-1217 GCF_002162155.2 Triticum dicoccoides | reverse complement strand
TGGGGTCTAGCCAAGGACGTGCGAATACTGCAAAGCCGTATCTGAGATCTCTTTGAGAGAGATTTCAGTCTGGTTATGGTAGTGCAAGTTATGCTAGTTCGTCGAGTCCAGCCTTGCAAACGCCGGCCCCTTCGCATGTGGGAATTCAACCCGGAAGGACCGCGAGCTATTCAACACTTCCTTGGCATGACACCCAAGGAGATGTACAAATTGTTCTTCGGACCACAAATAATGTGTCCAGACATCACTGAGGATGTAGGTCTGAGCTGCAATCGCCCGGATACCCAAGTAAGTAGCCCCGCATCCGAACACATTGTCCGTTTGTTTATCGCAACGTCGCCCTAAAAAGCCGCTCTTTGACCAGGATTGGATAGCGAAGGCAAAGTTGATCAGGTGTCCAGGCCCCCTCCCTAAGACATCACCAAATCCCATGCTAACCAGGATGCTGGAGATCACGCATTATCAAGCGCCCTCAGGAGAAGATAAAGGGGGGGACAAGAAGGCTAGCGCCTCCGCGAAGGAGGTTAACCAGGGAGGAGGAACTGAAACTTCCTCTCCCCAGGGAAGGAAGAGGAACGCCTCTAAGGACCCGGAGACCACGACCTCCAAATGGGGGAAGAAATCTTTGCCGGAGGGTCCTGCCCTGGGGGATACCCCGGCCGCACTATGCCCTCAAGGGGATCAGCCCTCCACCGAGCTGTAAGTAAAAGGGTACTTAATAATGAAAATATCTCGCCTTACTTCTGAGGAAAATAACCGAAGCATTTATCTTGCAGTTCGGATCTTAGCCCTTCTCAGCAGAGCTCGTCTTCAGGGGATCTTCTTCCAGAGATGATGGAGAGCGAAACGCCTCCCCCTACCATACCGCCTCATGAGGCGGGCGACCTCGAGGTGTCGTCGTGGAGGGTTTCTCCTGATGCGGCAGGCCAGAAGGTAATCCTATGGCCACCCGAAGTCCTCAGTATCCGGCTCTTGAAGAGGGCAATCGAAAGAGTCCAGCACCGTCTGGTGTACGGCCGGACGTACTGAGGGATCTGCTAGAGCAAGCGGCTATCTCAGAAGAGCACTGCACATTGATTGAAAGGATTTCGTCCGCCGAAAGCGGGTTGCATGAAGCCTTTATGAGTCTACTGACGGGTTTTGAGGTACGCGAAATGATGTACATTTTTGACAGTACCGCACATTTTTAGATGTGCCCTGTGTAGATAGTAGCCCCT
>NW_021239152.1:0-387 GCF_002162155.2 Triticum dicoccoides | reverse complement strand
CAACTAAAATTGTATAAAATTTATGCAACTAAAATTATATAACTAAAAATAATATATGCAAAAAATGTCATATTTTTTTAAAAAACATAACATCTGCAAAAAAAGAAAAAATTGCCCGCCTACTAGGCCACCATGGCCTGCATACGACTAGAAACCCTACATATGGCTAGGATGCAGACCCGCAAGGCTAGCAGGCCCAACATGCCAAAGAGGTAGGCACGTACCGCCTGCTTTAGAGAGGAGTTCGAGAGGCATGTCGCAGCCACGTTTACAAAACAACTTTGAGCTCCTCTCAACTAGCGAGGTGGGACTAAACATTCGACACCGCTGTGCTAGTCATTTATTCCCGGTTGGTGGCTCCAACCGGGATTAAAGGCCCCCCTTTAG
>NW_021239151.1:0-385 GCF_002162155.2 Triticum dicoccoides | reverse complement strand
CCACCCCACCACCATGTACGAACTGCAATAACAAATGTGGTGCATTTGTGCCACAACTTGGTGTACATGCTCTAGCGCTCAGCATAGGGTCGAGGAGCCTCATCATCGACTATGTGAGGCAGCAAGCCTTGTCTCGCCCACCACCCCTGTGGGGTCTAGTGAGGTGACTGTAAGGGAACCACCATGTTGGGCAGTAGAGGAAGAGGGGATTAACATGTTGTCGGCTATTAGGGCACTGCATAGGATGATGGAGGATGTGCTTGGGTCTGTTGTGTTAGCATCATTTTTTTAGTGAACCATAGTTGTTTTTCCCTCAAATGTTATGTCTCACTTTTTTAGTAATGCTCGCGTGTAGAGTTCTCCTAGGTGGGCTGGCCCAATAGCA
>NW_021239150.1:0-789 GCF_002162155.2 Triticum dicoccoides | reverse complement strand
CGAATTATGACACTACTAAAAAAGGCTAATTAGTGGCGCACCTGTTTTGGCCATTAATGGCGCACTACAGGTGCGCCACTATTATCACGCCATTAGTAACAAAATAGAAGTGCGCCATTACTAACAATTTTTTTCAAAAAAAAAATTCAAATTTTTTTTCTTAATCTCAGGTCACTATGCTTAACCTCAAGTCAAATCGCACTCTGTGGTCAAACTTCCCGGAAGGTCACCCATCCTCACACTACAACAGCCTGAGCATGCTTAACTTCGCAATTCTATCCAACCCCAACACCAGCTCACTTCACAGGCACTTGTTGATATATCTATCATATCAATCCTATTAAACCTTATTGATGTCTAGGACTTTGTTCATGTTCATGAGTGTGATGAAATTTTGAAAAAATATTTCAAACTTCCCAGTCATATTACGTATCATATTTTGAAAAAAAAATCCAAATTTTTTTAAACCAATTTTTTTTTCTGTTACTAGTGGCGCACCTAGCAAATGGTGCGCCACTAGTAAGTTTGAATTTTTTTTCATCCCCCCCCCGCTCTAGATCTTAAAAGCCCCGTATCTTTCGTTCTGTTAGGTTTTTGGGATTTTTGAAGATGTTGAATGGGGTTCCCCCGGTTCAATTGGTATGTAACTTTTCGAGTAGATGATTTTTTATATAAAAAACTTTTTAATCCGAGTTCGTATGCAAAAGTTATGCCCATTTAACTAAATTCCAGCGAGATTTTGCAAATAAAGTCGAAATTCATATTTGTAAATTTTCCGAACAACTAGAC
>NW_021239149.1:0-2050 GCF_002162155.2 Triticum dicoccoides | reverse complement strand
CGACAAACTGGTCCAGGTCGATTCCATCAGCAATCCGAGTGGCAGCAGCAATGAAGGTCTCCATGAAAGATTGGAAGTCATACTTCTTGGTATTGTCCACTTTGAGGGACGCCAGCTTGTCCTCTCGCGCATCCTTGTAGTGAACACGAACCAGGGACAGAGAAACATCAGCACCACACCTGGCAGAAGACTTCTTCCATTCTAGCACTCGACCTGGAACTTCATTCAGTCGAGTCATTAGAGACTCGAGGTCATTTTGAAGCGTCTCTCTCTGCCAGAGTGTCGTGTCGATTTGTGACGCCGCAACCTTCAGTCTAGCAAGGTAGTCGACCACACCAGCAACACGAGACTCCAGTCGGAGCACGTTCATGGCAGCTTCATCCTTCACGAGAGAGTTAATGGGGTCCAGGCCTGTCTCCACTCGATTGGTCTCTTACTCGAAGTTTTGGCAGAATTCTGTGAACACAATTCAAAGGTGAACCAGTAGTTTTACGACAAGTCGATGGTCACAAATCAGTCGGGTAAGAAAGATTACCCTCAAGCATGATGAATAGCTTCTTGGCGAGCCCTCTTAGATAAGCCTCCAGATCATTCTTCTTCCCCACCAGCTCACCAGCCTTGTCATTCAGAGCTATCTTGTCATTCTTCAGACGGCTAACTTCCTTGTTGGCTGCGTCGAGAGCAGCCTTCAGATTGGCGTTCTCCTCGTCAAGTCTACCGACTGAAGCCAGTTTTTCCTCTGCAAGCCTCGTTTTGTCCGAAGCCTCCTTCTGCGCCTCGACAAGGTCACGGTCCTTCTTCTTCAGAGCCTCCTTCATTTTATCTACAAAATGACAATGAGATCAGAATCAGGAATGGGTAGAAAGATAAAGACAGTCGTCAAGTTCTCACCAATCATACCTTTTGCCTCGTCCTTCGCCTTCTGAAAGTTCTCCTGAACAAGCTTCAAGTCAAGGTCGAGCTGGATATGCTTGTTTTCCAACTCAGTATAGCGAGCCCCAAGTTCGCAAGATTTTTGTGACGGATCAGTCGACATACATCAAAGAAAGGTTGCTTCCGAGTGACTCATAGAAAAATCATAGCATTTCTAAGACTACAGCCGAATCAAAATATTCAACAGTAGTCTCGGGGACTACACCCAGTGGGTGCACTCAGCGTGCCCCCACTGGTTCTACCGACTCGGTCCGACCAGTCGGCCGAAAGAGACAAAGAGGTTATAATCCTAAAACTATAGCTCTATAGCTAACTGCCAGCAGTTAGTCTTGGTCTCATCATGACCTACAAAAAAAAGGTTCTTCAGACTACACTCGAGTGCCAGCAGTCCACCATAGTCTCGGGGACTACACCCAGTGGGTGCACTCAGCGTGCCCCCACCGGTTCTACCGACTCGGTCCAAAATTCATTCGACTTGGTCCGACCAGACCGAGTGAAGAAGTTATAGTGAAGAAATTCAAAATACAAGACTACAGTCGACTGCCAGCAGTCCACCATAGTCTCGGGGACTACACCTAGTGGGTGCACTCAGCATGCCCCCACCGATTCAAATATTCAATCAACACACCCAGTGGGTGTACAGATGCAAAGATCTTCGGAAAGAAAGTCTTCAGATAGCATATCCTAACAGAACAAGCGGTGACCAACTAACCTGGACGTTGCTCTGAAGGGCTGAGCTAGCATCATAGGCTGCTTGGCTGGCTTCCCGAATTGCCTTCACCTGCTCCATCATGATCCCCGCCTGGCGTATAGCCTCCTTAGCAGCACCCGCTTGGTCCTCCGGGACGTGGTGTGTGGCGAAAAGGGAGGGCGGGTCAGCAGTCAACGTCGAAGGACGGACACTCGTCAGCGGCACAGCGAAGGACACGGAATGCCGAGTGACATCGTCACCCCCTTGAACCGATGCCTCAAGCGCTGATGCAGTCTGAGTGGTCTTGCCAGCCGGCGCCTTTTTATTCCTCCTTGCCCTCAGGGGCACCTCGTCATCATCATCAGGGAGATCAATGACATGGGGAGGAGCTGCAGGAAAAATCCAAAGTCAGAAACGAAAAATCCA
>NW_021239148.1:0-701 GCF_002162155.2 Triticum dicoccoides | reverse complement strand
GGCCGAGGAGCCGGTCGAGGGGGCCGCGGCGACGGTGGCCGCAACGGGGGCCACGGCGACAAGGGCCGCGGAGGGGGCGGTCGAGGAGGCCGCTGCGTCGGGGGCCGTGCCAGGAGCCGCAGCGCCAGGGGCTGTCGGCGCGGGGAGCGCGGGCAGGGCCGGACCCGGGGCGCGGTTGGGCGGTCCGCCAGAGGTGGTGGCAGGAACGAACCACGCTGCAGAAGACTCCGAAGGTGACGGTACCTGCTGAAACGGGAACCCGAGCTCATCAAAGTACACATGCCGCAAAGTGAAAACGTGGTGGGAGACTGGATCATAGCACCGGTAACCTTTGGTGTTGGGAGGATAGCCAAGAAAGATGCAAGGGAGGGACCGGGGCACGAGTTTGTGAGGAGCAGTGGACGCGGTTCTAAGATAACAGACACGCCCGAAAATGCGAAGACCATCATAAGATGGAACCGCACCGAAGAGGAGCTGGTGAGGCGTGTAGTTCCAACGGGTACGACAAGGGCGAATGTTAATGAGTAGGCTGGCGGTCGCGAGCGCGTCCGGCGAGAACCGAGGAGGCACGTAGGAGTGGAAGAGCAACGTGCGGACACGGTCATTCAGTGTGCGAAGGACGCGCTCGGCGCGACCATTCTGCTGAGACGTGTAGGGGCAGGTGAGGCGAAAGATGGTGCCATGGGACGCAAGTAAATTGC
>NW_021239147.1:0-1333 GCF_002162155.2 Triticum dicoccoides | reverse complement strand
CCTAAATATTTTAAAGGGAGATCATCGACAGGGCACTACTGAAATATTTTAGTGTCTACCTGTCTCTACTGGAAAAATATTTCAGTGTCTACCTGTGTGCACTAAAACTGCACTACTGAAATATTTTAGTGTCTACCTGTGTGCACTGAAACTGTATGCTGAACTTGCAGTACTAAAATATTTCAGTGTCTACCGGTGTGTACTGAAATTGCAGTACTGAAATATTTCAGTATCTACCAATGTGTACTGAAATTCCAGTACTGAAATATTTTAGAATCTACAACTGTCTACTGAACCTGCATTTCTCAAATATTTCAGTGTGTACCCAGAGTCTACCACTGTCTAATGAACTCGCAATACTCAAATGTAATTTATTCTTTGCAACTAATTATGCTGCCATCCAGAGGCTATGGATTGGAGTAGCAGCGCAGTTGAACGGATGCAAGAACACTTAACAAATTCAGTTAACTTAACATACATATTTTTGCCTAATGTTAATATATCTAAATCCTGCACTAAAAAGACTACAAATTTTGCCTAGGATTCATATACATCAAATTCTACCACTACAAAAGTACAAATTTTGCCTAGGGTTCATATTCCGCGTACCGTTCATATACATCACACTACTAGGAAAATGACTATAGATGATATGGACATTAATGGCGCACCATTTATGTGGTGCGCTACTGCTATATAGCAGTGGCGCACCAGATACAGGTGCGCCATTATTGACATATTACTAATGGCGCACCTGGTGTGTGGTGCGCCACTAGTAGTTTTGAAAAAAAATAAAAAAAATTGTTAGTAATGGTGCACCATGGGATAGTGCGCCATTACTAGTTGATGACATAGTAATGGCGCACCACACCCACCGTGCGCCATTAGTAGTTTTGAAAAAAAACAATTTGTTAGTAATGGCGCACTAGTGGACAGTGGTGCACTATCCCATGGTGCGCCATTACTAACTTTTTTTTATTTTTTTTCAAACTACTAATGGCGCACCAAACATCAGGTGCGCCATTAGTAACCCTCGTGCTAAATGCACCCCACCATGGACCGCCTTTTCAGTTTAAAAAAATAAAAGAAAATGATGGAAATGTCAAAAAATAAAAGAAAATAAGTTTCCCATGTGATATGTTGTCTAGTTGTTCGGAAAATTTACAAATATGAATTTCGACTTTATTTGCAAAATCTCGCTGGAATTTAGTTAAATGGGCATAACTTTTGCATACGAACTCGGATTAAAAAGTTTTTTATATAAAAAATCATCTACTCGAAAAGTTACATACCAATTGAACCGGGGGAACCCCATTCAACATCTTCAAAAATC
>NW_021239146.1:0-712 GCF_002162155.2 Triticum dicoccoides | reverse complement strand
GTGGGCTTGGGACAGACTAGGCACAGTGGCACGGTGTACCAAGCATAGATCCACCCATCGAGGTGGGCTTGGGAACCCTGCACACATCGTTTGGGGCCGTGAGCGACACCCCGGGCGGATCTCCTTGCGGATGGAACCCGAATAGGCGATAAACCTGGACGAGAGACTTGTGTGGTTAGTCAGGTCGTGGCCGACACCCTCGCTGGGCTTCCGCTTGAAGGTTGCCGAGTACATGTCGTGTAAACGGCGGTAAGTGGTGAGAGCATGTGTGAAGAAGTACACCCCTGCAGGGTTAATATGATCTATTCGAATAGCCATGTCCGCGGTAAAGGACTTCTGGGTTGCCTGTACAGTTCATAGACAAGTGAAAGTGGATACTCTAAAATACGCAAGATAAGCGTGAGTGCTATGGATGGCGTTTTCGTAGGGAGACGGGAGCGGATCCATAGTGGTGTATTGTTATGGTGAATATGTGGACTCGTGTGCGCCACCTCAAAAGAGTTACTTGCAGTCGTAGTTCAGGATAGCCACCGAGTCAAAGCTGGCTTGCTGCAGTTAAACCCCACCATCCCCTTGTTGATAATGATGCATATGTAGTTAGTTCTGATGTAAGTCTTGCTGGGTACATTTGTACTCACGTTGCTTAATTTATGTTTTTGCAGAGAGACTTCAGTCTCGCTAGTAGTACCACGTGGACTTCAACGTTTAGCTT
>NW_021239145.1:0-1236 GCF_002162155.2 Triticum dicoccoides | reverse complement strand
CTTGTGAATATAGGATCCCGATCAGAAACAATTGTTTCCGGAACTCCATGCAATTTGACAACTTGGTCGAGGAACAGTTTGGCCACGGAAGCTGCGGTGTAAGGGTGACGTAGGGGTATAAAATGAGCATGCTTGGTCAAACGATCAACCACCACCAGTATCACATTCATACCATCAGACAATGGTAAGCCTTCCACAAAGTCCATGGTAATATCGTTCCAAGGTTTGGTAGGAATAGGGAGTGGATGTAGTTTACCCGCTGGGTGTATATGCTCGTTCTTGGACTTCTGACAAGTTGGACATTGTTTGACGAAGTCCTCCACTGCCATCTTAAGCCCATGCCAAAAGAAAACCTTATGCAATCGCTGGTACGTAGCATGAATACCAGAATGTCCTCCCACCGGGCTGTCGTGTAAAGCACTTATCAATTTGGTCTGTAAGGCCAACCGATTGCCAATATAGAGGCGTCCATTGTAACGAACAAGCCCCTTATCCAAGGAATAACCTTTGGAATCCGGACTCTTCACTGCTAATTGAGCGAGTAAGTCCATTGCTTCCGGATCCGCCTCATAAGAATTGAGAATTTCTTGTGCCCAATCTGGTCTGCAAATGGATAAGGCATCGAGCTGGAGGAGATGAGCTACCCTTGACAAGGGATCTGCAGCATTATTCTCACTGCCCTTGCGATACTTAATTGTGAATGGCAACCCCAGGAGCTTAGACATTGCCTTCTTTTGGAGTTCGGTGGTGAGATGTTGATCGGCTAAGGAACAAAGGCTCTGGTGATCAGTCAAAATGGTGAAAGGCCCTCTCTGTAGATAACATCGCCACTTATCAATTGCCATGATCACTGCCATGAATTCCTTTTCATAGATTGACAACTTGCTATTCTTGACACCTAGTGCTTTGCTCATATAGGCCACCGGATGCCCCTGTTGAACCAATACCGCGCCAATGCCCGTGTCACAGGCGTCGGTCTCAACAACAAAAGGTAATTGGAAATTTGGAAGGGCCAATACATGTGTACTTTCCATAGCCTACTTCAGCATGTTGTTAAAGGCCACCGTAGCTTGCTCAGACCAAACAAAGCCCTTTTTGGTGAGCAATTCAGTGAGTGGCTTGGCTGTGATTCCATAATTCTTCACAAACTTCCTGTAGTAACCTGTTAAGCCCAAAAAACCTCTTAACTCTGTTACATTTGCAGGAAGAGGCCATTGTTGCATGACTGGAGTCTTG
>NW_021239144.1:0-1574 GCF_002162155.2 Triticum dicoccoides | reverse complement strand
AATAAAGAAGAGACCCGGGGGCCGTAGATTTCACTAGTGGGTTCTCTCAAAAGAAATAGCATACGGTGGGTAAACAAATTACTGTTGGGCAATTGATAGAACTTAAATAATTATGATGATATCAAGGAAATGATCATTATATAGGCATCACGTTCAATATTAGTAGACCCACTACTGCCTGCATCTACTACTATTACTCCACACATCGACTGCTATCCAGCATGCATCTAGTGTATTAAGTTCATGGAGAAATGAAGTAATGCAATATTAACGATGACATGATGTAGACAAGATCTATTTATGTAGAAATAGACCCCATCTTGTTATCCTTAATAGCAACGATACATACGTGTCGGTTCCCCTTCTGTCACTGGGATCAAGCACCGTAAGATTGAACCCATTACAATGCACCTATGCATAATCATGACCTATCCTTAAGAGAACCATGTCAAAAGAAACAAATTTACCCATAATACAATACAAAGTTTTCATTACGTCACAAAATCCAAGGACACATAATTCAAGTGTGCATGATCACAATCTCACAAAAAGAACACAAACAAATAGCATATACAATTAGTTGTTCTCTTAATTTACAGGAGACATCCTTTTGGTGATCATGTTGAGTTGCAGGGACACAATCAACAGGACTTCAGCAGGCTTTCAAAAACTTAATCAGACAACCATTATGCAAAAACACACCAAAAGAAGAAAATATGTATGGGAGTGGATGAATTCACTGCTGAACTATCATACCATTGGGGATGAGCAAAAAATCTCAGATCCTAGAGTGAATGCCTGCATCGCGGTCATAGGCAATGGCACCAATGGGACTTTAATTGCATCATTCCATCTTGATTGATTTAGCAATCGGCACAAGCATCGGCTTCTCTTAATAGATGAAACTTCAGTCAAGTCCCTAAAGATGCATTGTTGCAAGACAACCTTGAATAGATCTGAGCTCAAAACCGGACCAAAGGATAAGACAAGCATATAAAATGAGAGAAATCTTCCATCTTGATTGATCCAGTAGATTCAACAATCTGCACAAATATTGACTTCTCTTAATAGATGAAACTCCAGGTCCCTAAAAATGTGTTGTTGCATGACAACCTTGAACACATCTGGGCTCAAAACCAGACCAAAGAATAAGAGAAACATATAAAATGTTTATCAGACCATATTGTAATTACAAAAAAATTACTTAGGAAGCAACATCATCTTTTGGACTAATATATTAGAAATTAAGAAGCATGGCAGTCAGAACAGATTATAGCAAGAATATACAAATACACATCAAGTATAAATGAGGTGTTCACAGCCCAACAAAGAAGTACAATGACCTGACAGGCCGATCTTTTACCTCACATATCTTACCGTGGACATGACACAATCCTTATTTAATTCATATAACAATGAGTGAAATTTTGGCCTGCTACTTGGCTAATGGCCACACACACACAAAAAAAATCAACATCAACAGGGAGGACTAAAGAAGTAGACTTTACTCTCTCTCTCTCTCTCTCTCTCTCTCTCTCTCTCTCTCTCTCTCTCTCTCTCTCTCTCTCTCTCTC
>NW_021239143.1:0-1303 GCF_002162155.2 Triticum dicoccoides | reverse complement strand
CACCGGAGTCTCTGTCATCAAAGCTGACAATTGATTAGGATAAGAAGGAACGAAACTTGACATGGAAGAGATGATTTGGAGGAATATATGACTCTGCAGAGTTTGTACAAAATTTTTCCCACAGTCAACGGATTTCCGTAGTCACGAAGGACTAGTTCCGTTTACGGTATTTCAGAAGAAAACACAGCTAACCGGTACACACCCATCCTACCTCTCGATGCTAGGAATCACCCTAGTCATCGTCCAAGAAAAACTTTTGAGACGGGGAGATCACAATCTCGAATAGCATGGGATCAAATTTATATACGCGCGCTCTAAGGGGTGCCCCCCTCTCGGTCCCAACCGAAAACACCCATGCCCCCTGACCGGATGACTGGCTTTAATCCAGGGCCATGGAACCATCATCACGGCCTCTCCTCTTTGGTGTGTACCATGAAAGCGGTTTGGAACTTACTAAACCATATTCCTTGCGGAAAACATGTGGTAGTACAAGGAAGGAAATGATAGGTACTGGATCGATATGGTTTGACACTGAAGTCACATAGTCTGGCGTAAGACTGGCATGCTACAACACTGCCGTCGTACCCATCCTCATGCCAACACATGGCCATTCATATTCACATTCATCCACGTATGGATCATCGAACTCACTTACCTCATTATCACATAAAATAACCCTCATCGGTATACTCACCAGCATGCCATGAAACTAACTAAATGCAAAACATGCCAAGACACTCATCATATCAAAAATTCAAACATGCTTGCCTGGTTCAGAGTAGTCGGAGCCTAGCTCGGTGAAGTTCGCGGCTCCGTCACCTCCTTCGGTATCTACGTTTAAAGAAGATATATGCGCTAACATAAATACCAAGTAGAGCACAGAAGGTAAACCAAATATTTTTCAAATAAATCTGATAAAAAACTAGACAAAATTTTAAAGAGAACAGAAAAAGAATCAATCAAAAATACTTTTCTGATTAAAAGTTATAAGGGTTTTTGTCCAGGGACTTATCTGTAATGAAACAGAAGATTTCCAGGGGCTAGTTTATAAAAGCAGAAAACGCTTCGGTAGCGATTACGCCAGCCCGAAGAGAAAACGTATTTGGCAGAAGGCGTTTTCAGATAACGCTTCGTTTAGAAAGGACAGAGAGGCTGACAGCGGGTCCCACTTGTCATGTTTAAATTTTCAAATGGGAGGGACGAGGCTCGTCGGCGCCCGAGAGCTGCTGTGGTCGCCGGCGGCGATCCACGGCGAGGCATGGGGATCAGAGGTTACCAATGTGCTCACCGTGTCCTTCCGCAA
>NW_021239142.1:0-1842 GCF_002162155.2 Triticum dicoccoides | reverse complement strand
AAAAAAAAAAGAATTATAGCAGTTGGAGTTCACTTGTTCGTTTTTTCTCTAACTAATGAGAAACAAATATGATCTGCTTTCTTGCTAAAAATTCTTTAAGCAAGGGATCAACATAACTTCCGTCAAATTCTATGAAATCATGTGATGCTAGATAACAATAACAGTATCAAACTCTACAAAATAAATGCCTCGGCATTTAAAAAAAACCATGATGAGCTCATTGATGAGAAGCAGACAAACACTATGCCAATAAATAATTACCACTACCTAAGCATCATTGAGCTACATACTATGACGCTCTTGTTTATTCAGTAGAAGAGCAAGAAAAGTCTTCCTTGCAGCGTGATAATTGGAAATATTTCAGATGCAGAAGAGTAGGAAAAGAATTTACCAATGGATGAACAGTTTCATATGAAAATACTTACGTGCATTCTAAAGATTATTCAGTTTATGGAACTTTAAAAAGTAATAACATGGCAAAAGCTTTTATATTGTCTTCAGAGGATAAAACAAAGTTCAGAATCAAGTTGTAAACCAGATACCTTTCTAGTTGCAATACCTCCTTCAGCATCCTCTTTCTTGTTGTAGGAAAGAATAAGCTTGAATAATGATCCAAGAGCAAAGGCATTGGGACTATCAGTGCCACCCATCAGCAGCATTGTCGACTTATATTTCTTCCTCATTGGACCATCACATACTATGTTTTTCTTAACTATCACCTACTCAAGGCAGTTGCAGAGCTTTGCATATAATTTCATATTATTTCAACATAAATAGCACAGCTTATCAAATAATCCAGTATACAGAGATATGCATGAATTTCAGCACAACAGAAAGATCTAAACTTCATGCTTTTATAAGGGTAGTAGTAGATGAACACTATATCACTCCAATAACTCACAATAGTATCTGAATTGTGGAGCACGACCACAATGTTGAGAAAAGACGAATGACATTTACCTGAACATGGATAACCTGTTCATCAATCAAGAAGGCATGTCTCTTCAGAGAATAATATTCAGTTTCACTGGTTAAAACTGCTTCTTGCTTTTAACTGCATTTCGCTCAAATTAGCCTAACCTCAAAACTGAGGACAGATCAGTCTACTGCTATTGCAGCAAGCAAAATGTAATTCATTCAAAAACAGAAGATAACATAGAGAGCAAGCATGATGCGACAGATCGGTAGCTGGTACTCCCTCTGTAAACTAATACAAGAGCATTTAGATCACTAATATAAAACTGGTTCAATGTGATACGAATTGCAACAGATGTCAACACCTATGAAGCTACAGACGGGCAACTCCCAGTTCATTGAAGTATACGACAACTGTATATATACTGCTAAGGACATACAGAGATCAGAACCAAGAACAGGAAGTGGTGGTAACCTGACTATAGCTGCCACTGCGGCGGTTCCAAGACGGCCTAGGCGAGGCGGCGGAGAACCGACAGGCATCATGGGGAGTGTGGTCGCGAAGGGGCCAGCGGTGGGGCGTCGTGGTCGCTGTTCGGGGATGGCCTGAGTTGGGAGAGGCGTGCGTTTGTGGAGTGCGATTTGGGGTGGGCAGCAGCTGGCGTCACCGTGCGCGCCACAAGGAAGCAGAACCCGGCGGCCACCTCGACCCTCCTCGCCGCCTTCCGTCTCCGCCTCCACCTCGACCGCGCGCACCGTAAGGAAGCAGAACCCGGCCTCCACCTCGACCCTCCGCACTGCAAGGAAGCACGACCTGGCAGCCATCTCGTTACTCCCCCGCCTCCGCCTCGCCACCTTCCAGGACACCGCGCTCACCCTCCACCTCCTCGCGCGCGGCGGAGGAGGCCAAGCTGAGCGGCGGTCGCG
>NW_021239141.1:0-385 GCF_002162155.2 Triticum dicoccoides | reverse complement strand
CTACCCCTAGTGAGAGAAAGTCCTTCGTGGGTGACGGCCATGGTGGGATAGACAAGGTTGCTTCTTTGTAGACCCTTCGTGGGTGGAGCCCTCCATGGACTCGCACAACCGTTACCCTTCGTGGGTTGAAGTCTCCATCAACCTGGATGTACGATAGCACCATCTATCGGAACCACGGCTCAAAAATCTTCGTGTATCCAAATTGCGTTTGCACATTCCAATCCCATCCCTTTACATTCTTGCAAGTTGCATGCTTTACTTTCCGCTGCTCATATACTCTTTGCATGCTTGCTTGAGATGTATTGTAATTGTTAAACTTGTGCCCAAACTCCACTCAAACTAAAAGATTTTAAAAACTGCAACTTTTGGTACATTGTGTCTAATC
>NW_021239140.1:0-1965 GCF_002162155.2 Triticum dicoccoides | reverse complement strand
TGGACAAGCTACATATTAATTATTGTGCTCTGATGTGAAAATTAATTAATGTCCTTTTGTGCCATCATTCACACATTTTAACTCTCTTTTCACACAGTGCAATCATAGAGGTCCACATACACATACATACACTCACCCTTATAAACGCATACATGCACGCCCTATCCATACCGAGCTGGCGTCTAATCTTGAGATTGACAAAGTCAATATAGGAGCATCGTAGTTGACGGGAATATTTCCTCTCATTGAATGAACTTTGCCGGAAATGCGAGCACTAGTACCAAGTTTGGGACTTGAACCCTGGTGGGCTAGTTTCACTACGAGGAACCTAACCATCTAAGCAATGCTCAGTTCGCACATATTTTAAAGAGAAAGGTATACTTTTCATCCCTTAACTTTTGACGAAGTCTAGATTTAGTCCCTCAACTACAAAACCGGATAACTTGCATTCTCAACTATTGAAACCGGACAAGTTTAGTCCCTAGTCTCCGCTCACCCGGTATCGTTGCTGACTCAGGGTGGTAGCATATCTCTCTCCTTCCTTCTTCCTCCTCACATTGGCTTACTGAGACATTTCATCAAACACCTAGGACGCATTGCCTGTGCCGACCACGACCAAATAGCGGTGGCTAGCTACTCCCGCCGGTGCTCATCTTGCTCGTGCAGGTGCACTACGCAGTGGACGGCTCCTGGCCGACGCCCTGTGCACCGGCGTGCTGCTTCGCTTAGGCCAAAAGAAAGCAACGGTTGGGGCGAATGCAGCTCAGCATCAACATCTCCGTCATGCTCTCCCCCATGTTGGTCGCAAACTCGCAACTCCCCAGGGAGCAGCGCAGCTCGGCATCGTCTCAGCTGCTGCGGTCCTCGCCGACGGAGCGCTCGCCGCAGCAACCGGGCAATATGGCTGTTTAGCTCGGCACGCGGCGTCCGAGGAAAACACCCGTTGTCCACCAGTCGTTGTCGCCTGATTTGATCGAGACTCCTTCATCAACCACGCCTCCATCCAGCTCCGTTGCACCACACAGCTTCATGCATGGCACTGTGGCACCATGCTATGTGCACAGGTATACACCAATGCACAGATGTGGATGGCTGCTTGCACGTCCTGCGTTGGCCTGCTGGCTCACCAATCCGCGTACACCAACATCGTCCACGAGCCAGCTACGCGTCCGCGACGCACCAGCCAAGCAGCATATCTACGGCGGATTCTCCTGGCTTCCTACATGGTGGCACGCCATGTGCAGCAGGAGTACGCTCTGGCCAATGCGCGTTCGTGATGCCGTGTGCAACGGAATGATCACTGTCGTCTACACGCCCTGACTTCACCAGCGAGCGAATTGATCATCTGAGAGCACAGGAGTTCACATGCACGCCGGCGCGCCGGCTAGTCTGCCACCAGCCGCACCACGCCCACCACCATCACCTTGGAGAGGCTGTACCGGAGCTCCGCGACCCAGCCCGACATGCACGTGGTGCTGCCTCGTCCGGCTGCTACTGTGCCGCCCTTGCACTGGGTTCCACGTGCTCCCAGACAGTGGAGAAGAGAAAGTCGAGGATGAGCACGAGGTAGCGCCACCGCGCTTGTGGCTTGCCTGCATCCTCCGTGGCCTGGCCGTGGGACGCAGTGCATGCAAGGTATTCGATGAAATACCTCAATAAGCCAATATGAGAATGAAGAAGATAGGAGAGAGAAATACTGTCACATGGACGAAGACCGGTCAAAACCATGCTGAGTCAGCAGTGATACCGGGTTTGCGCAGACAATGGACTGAACTTGTCCGGTTTCAAGAGTTTGAGGTGCAAGTTGTCCGGTTTTGAAGTTGAGGGACTAAATCTAGACTTCACGAGGAGTTGAGAGACGAAAAGTATACTTTTCTCTATTTTAAATGTTGAACGATTTGTTATTAAGCATGATCAAAATTGCAGGAAATGCAATTTATTGCATCCTTTTGGTTCCTTTTTTTT
>NW_021239139.1:0-1516 GCF_002162155.2 Triticum dicoccoides | reverse complement strand
GCGTAGTGTGAATGCTATTTTTTAACCCATCTCACAACCAATAGATAACCACCTAGGTCGCAGAGAATTTCCAAGTGTGCCTTCTAAACCGTGACGGAGGGAGTATGTAAAATATGATCTCCGATTTGAGAAATAAGTACTTTGTGGCACAAGCTTCACTACATGGAGTAAAAATTGAGAATTTCTGGTAAGTAACGTAAAATTTGTCACAAATGTGAACTAGAGGTAAAGAATGGAATTTACTCACAAAAATAGGATGTCTGTTTTAAAAGCACTTTGAAACCATCATTCCCAGCTCCATCAATCTCGTCTCGATGCCCTTCCATGCATCTCCTGAAGAATTCATGCATGGGAGACTATAACTACATAAGATCGAGTAAACTTGTAATTTGTAAGGACTATGTTCTTCCTTTTTATGTGTGATGACCCATGGGGATCGATCATGACGGGTTATACCTAAGGGGCACGCCCAAGAACACATATGGCCCAGCCTAGGGTCCAAGCCAATCAAGAATACAGTCCAAAAAACAATGGGCTAAGGGGCATTACACCAGGCCCTTTAGAACTGCAGCCCAAGGCATCAGATACCAGAGGGATACTTTGGAGGAGACCAAGTGTCTATTGTCCCATCGTGAACCCCCTAGTGGACAAGACCCAACAATCGGTCACCAGGAAGACAAGAGCAGTCGGACCGCCTATAGTCGGCTGCGTTCTAGGATACCTTGACTTCCATGATGTCTTTGTTACCTTCGTTACTCAACCATAGTATGATCTAAGTTAAATACGACAATTATTGGTAGTAATAGCCATGGACAGTACTTCATACATGTGACCATCAATAGCATTTATACCAGCCGGTTATGGCACCCCCTCCGAGCACACTCTATATAAGCCGGGAGTAAGGCATTAGACCGAGGGTTGAACTCTCTGACACTCTAACCTACGCCAAGAGCTAAGAGCACCACAAGAGTAGGGTATTATCTTCACTGAAGAGGGCCCAAACCTATATAATTTCTTGAGCATACTCCCATTGTACTGTTTGGTAGATACGATTGCTTCTACATACCCCCCATTATTGTTAGGATTATATCCACGACGGTTGGCAACCACCTTGGGGAGAGCGTCTATTGAGGTTTCTCGTCAACTCCTTTTGGCCGCATCCATTTCGGTGTCCTCGAGTTCGCCGTAGACGGTTCAATGTGGCATCTTGAAGCTCTGCCGAATTGCGCCAACATGCCGGCATGAGTATCCATTATCAGACCAATGGCATGGGCATTTTGAGCCTTCAACTCTAGGGTTCGCATCAGCCGGTTGTTTTGGCGCCATGACACCGTAGAAAGCGCTCAGGCAAGCCTCACCCATAGTTTCTTCATTGAGCAAGCCAGTTCGTCGAGATGATGGACAATGAATCATTGATCCATCTGTTGGAGTCCGATTTCGAGGAGGAAGATAGCTGCGGGACTCAGAGTCCCATGTCGGAAGTTTTCATGGCTGGCATACCCCCATTCTAGCCTTC
>NW_021239138.1:0-620 GCF_002162155.2 Triticum dicoccoides | reverse complement strand
CAGCCGGATTTCCGCCCTGAACGACCAAGTTGCCCTACCGCTTGCGGGCAGGCGGGGTGGTAACTTCACCGGCGGTGGGGGCGACATGGCCGGCGACAAGATCTGCCGGAGGGGATTGCGCGTGTGCGACATCCACGGTGACGGGGGACGGCTGGGAGGCTTCCATGGTGATGAAGAATGGCCGGGGAAAATGGCCCGGAGCGGGCGGAGGCCGAGCAATGGCGATGAAGAGGGTGGGAAGCGGGAACGGCCGTGCGGATATTTTCCTCGCGCCAAATCTCGTTGCGGATAGGGGGTGAGCTCGGGTCGGCCTCCCACCCTGTGAATCTAAAGGTTGAGGGCGAACTTTTGCCGCGCCCCGCAAAAAAATTTATGGGTCCGACTCGTTTGCGGGGTCTGATGGGGCAACATTTTTCACGCGGATCCGTATTTGACGGTTATTTTGCGAGTTGCGGCATTATACGGGGTCTGCTAGAGATGCTCTTATAACCGTATTACTACCACAACATACACGTATTTACTCGAAGATGAAGTGGCGTGCTAGCAGGAGTAGTACTGTGACTCCACATCTACAGCATGAAAACTAACTATGGACCGCCGCGATGCAAAAAAAAAAAAAA
>NW_021239137.1:0-1492 GCF_002162155.2 Triticum dicoccoides | reverse complement strand
GATATTCACTGCATGCCTCAGCACTCATTCGACTGCACACATCAAAATGTGTTACTTCCAACAAGTTGCTATCTTGTTCCATCTTACTGAAAATGAGGCTTTTCAGTCATCTTGCCCATGTGGTATGATTTGCATATCTCAAGTGATTCAAAATCAAGTGAGTCTGAAGGATCCATTTGCATGGAGTTTCTTCATGCATATACACCAATAGACATGGTTCGTATGTCTCAAACTTTTCAAAGCGAGTGAGTCCAAAGATCCATCAACATGGAGCTTCTTCATGCGTTTTATACCATTATGACTTACATGGCAGTGCCACAAGTAAGTGGTACTATCATTACTATCTTATATCTTTTGGCATGAAAATGTGTATCACTACGACCGAGATTCAATAAACCATTCCTTTAGGTGCAAGAGCACTCATTCAGGTTTAATACTAATCTTGATGGTAGAGGGAGCGTGCGATGTTAGATCACATCAAACTTGGAAACACTTCCAACACATATCGTCAGCTCACCTTTAGCCAGTCTTCGTTTTATTCCGTAGCTTTTATTTCGAGTTACTAACACTTAGCAACCGAACCGGTATCTAATACCCTGGTGCTACTAGGAGTACTAGTAAAGTACACATTAACATAATGTATATCCAATATACTTCTATCGACCTTGCCAGCCTTCTCATCTACCAAGTATCTAGGGTAATGCTGCTCCAGTGGTTGTTCCCCTTATTACAGAAGCACTTAGTCTCGGGTTTGGGTTCAACCTTGGGTTTCTTCACTAGTGCAGCAGCTGATCTGCCGTTTCATGAAGTATCCCTTTGTTCCCTTGCCCTTCTTGAAACTAGTGGTTTCACCAACCATCAACAATTGATGCTCCTTCTTGATTTCTACTTTCGCGATGTCAAACAACGCGAATACCTCAAGGATCATCATCTCTATCCTTGATATGTTATAGTTCATCAGGAAGCTCTAGCAGCTTGGTGGCAATGACTTTGGGGAAACATCACTATCTCATCTGGAAGATCAACTCCCACTCGATTCAAGTGATTGTTGCACTCAGACAATATGAGCACAAGCTCAACGATTGAGCTTTTCTCCCTTAGTTTGCAGGCTAAGAAAATCGTCGGAGGTCTTATACCTCTTGACATGGGCACGAGCCTGAAATCCCAATTTCAGCCTTCAAAACATCTCATATGTTTCGCGATGTTTCAAAAAAACATCTTTGGTGCCTCTACTTAAACCATTTAACTGAACTATCACATAGTTATCAAAACGTGTATGTTCGATGTTCGAAACATCCACAAACGACGTTTGGGGTTCAGCACACTAAGCAGTGCATTAAGGACATAAGCGTTCTAGTGTCCGCATAATCGCTACTGTCAACTTTCAACTATATTTTCTCTAGGAACATAACTAAAACAGTAGAACTATAGCGTGAACTACGACATAATTTGCAAAAGGTCTTTTGACTATGTTCAGGATAATTAAGTTCAT